>NC_056737.1:1028765302-1028796888 GCF_019279795.1 Protopterus annectens
AGGGGGGGAAGTTTTTTTTTTTCTTCGGTTTTAATTTTGGGGGAAATTTTTCCCCCGGGTTTTCCGTTTTCCTTAGGAAAAAGCGGGGGACTTGGGGAAAACGGGGTTTTAATTTGGGGAAGGGGCACTCCACCTTTGTGGCAATTGGGGGGGGGGGGGGGGGGGGGGGGGAGGGGGGGGGGGGGGGGGGGGGGGGGGGGGTTTTTTTTTTTTTTTTTTTTTTTTTTTTTTTTTTTTTTTTTTTTTTTTTTTTTTTGAACCCAAACCTCCCCCAAAAACAAAAATTTATTCAGCTCTTCGTCATTTCGCACAGCCAATTGCAGATGCCTAGGAATAATGCGATTTTTCTTATTATCTCGAGCTGCATTACCAGCCAACTCTAGAATTTCTGCAGTTAGATATTCAAGTACGGCTGCCAAATAGACAGGTGCTCCAGCCCCGACCCGTTCAGCGTAATTGCCCTTTCTGAGCAGTCTATGGACACGACCCACCGGGAACTGCAGTCCAGCTCGTGATGAACGAGTCTTAGCCTTTGCACGGGCTTTGCCGCCAGTCTTTCCACCACGTCCAGACATCGCGTTGAATAACACCTCCAAATATTATACTCCACAGGCCCAGCGTAGCTATTTTTATACCCTTCTGCCTTGGCACCACCTCTGTGTTCTCATTGGTTAGGTGATACAATTATCAACTTAGTTGAAGCCCATTGGATACGTCGTGGATTCTAAAATTTGCATATTAATTCTGAATTGTTCTGTGGGTGTGTTCAACTGAATATTACCTTGATAGTCACGATTCTGGTGCTTTAAGACTTGTAGGTTTCTGATTGGCCGCTTCAAATAATGGCGCCAAGGAGTTCTCTAAATTACTATTTCCGGAAAAAGGGGTAGAAATAAAGTTCGTCTGAAGCGGGGAGGAAAGATCCGATACAAATCTTAAAACGAATCTGTCTCTGTTTTAGCAACATTTCTACTGAAAGTTACACAGATCGCTAAAATGATGAGTTAGTATGTTCACGCAGGTAGTAGTGTCCCACTATATTCTGTGGCGTCATGCCTTACACGGGTACTTCATATATTTATCTAGGCAGAAAGGACAGGTTGATAATTCCAGTAGAAACACACAGAAAACAAATCGCTTATCTAGTAGCCTTTGATGATCGCGAAACTCAGACTGGGCAAAGACTCTTTTCAGAGGACACCCGCAGGAAAAGCTCTTTATGAATTGCATATTTGTGCAGGCAAATAACGTGAGCTAAAATAAAAACATACTACATAACACTGAGGTGTATATAGTTTAATATACGATCATTATGTTATGCGAGCTGTACTGTATTTACATAGGCTAAAACAGCAGATATCTAAAGAACGTTCAGCATTATTTTACAGTTCGATGCACAGATCACAGACGAGGAATATGCATATTTTCTCTAAACATTCACCCAGACAGTGAAGCAAGACAGAAAATATGAGGATTTAGGTTACTTGATTTGGGAGTATAAACGGGGAACTTGGTAATGCTGACGGTACGAGGACAGGCTTGTTTAGTTGAGAGATATGATTTCATTTTTTTTTTCTTTTTTAAAGTGATAGGCTAAGAATTAGTAATCGGAGGGTTACAAGTAAAGGACTGTTTTGCTGAGAAATGTTTTCAATGAGAGTTTATTTAGCGGACAAGATGCTATACAAAAAAAAAATCAGTACCGTTTACTGATTTGTGCTTGGCTGAGTAAAACCGGCCAATGAACTCGGGCTATTTAACTGCTATTTTGCACATGTTCCCAATGGGTGAAACCCAGAGGGCGGAGTTTAGCGGAATGCATATATTCCAGCTCTGTCAAGAACGTCCAAAGTTTTTTAAAACAACTTTTATCGAAGATGCCAGAACCAGCAAAACCCGCTGCTCCTAAAAGGGTTCAAAGAAGGTCGTGAAGAAACCGGCTAAGAAAGATGGAAAGAAGCGCCGTAGGAGTCGTAAAGAAAGCTATTCTATTTACGTATACAAGGTTTTGAAGCAGGTTCATCCTGATACTGGGATATCTTCTAAAGCCATGAACATCATGAATTCTTTTGTGAATGATATTTTTGAGCGGATTGCTGGAGAAGCTTCTCGATTAGCTCACTACAACAAGCGCTCGACCATCAGTTCGCGGGAGATTCAGACAGCGGTGCGGCTTTTGTTGCCTGGTGAGCTGGCTAAACATGCCGTGTCCGAGGGCACCAAATCCGTCACCAAGTATACAAGTGCCAAGTAAGAGTCTTCCTTCCTGACACCCAAAGGCCCTTTTAAGGGCCAACACCTTTTCTGCATAAGAGCTGTACTATAGTAACCGTCTTTTTATGTTTGCTTGTAGTCTAGAAAGTACGAAATTGCTCATTAAGACCAGGTTTACAGTATCAAATTTCGACTCTAAAGTCAGTCTACGGAACTGAATTTCAAACACATAAAACACCGACTCTCAATTGCCGGTTCGCACATTTTGTACTAGAACGTAACCCCCCACCCATCGGCATCGGTGTGTAAACGCTGTATTTCTTCTGTAATGGAATAAATAGTTTATTGAGCCACGGGTGTAGGGGATTGGTGATCAAACGTGGTACAGCTGTGGAACCTGTTTAATGTTTACCACCTTGTCCCATGCAACTGGCCATCTCAAGAATTTCAGTACTGAATAACCACTGAAGATGCATCGTCCATCTTCCGCCAGCACTTTGACCCATCGAACTACCATGGTCAACAAGGACAAAAACAATCCTTAAGCATAGCTCTCGACTTTCCCTCATACTGCCTCTTGTATGTATATTTACGCTGCCTCTACAACTTTCTTCCCGTATCCGGTAAGTTACTCAGGATCACGATGAGTTGATATCGCCAGACATTATTTCATACTTTTGCATTGTTAGTGCAAGTCTTGATCTACCATCTTAATCGGAATAATATTTAATTACCCTGATTTGGACAATGTGTCCCCTTGTTTTGCCTTTCTTCCAAGTTATTGTTATACACAGCTCGAGAGGTATTTTCTTTGCTAAGCAGTGATTTACGATACCGCGCCAACTTAGTACTCTAGAGATGGCAGTAGAGAAAGTACATCAGCCTATTTTGCAGGCAATTATACCTGAAGATTTTTATGCGGGGCTGAAAAGTTGCAGATCTCGTATTTGTCAAAGGGTCATTTTATGAGAATCGGGGACAACACAATTAAAACAACTTCTTAAGTGAACACAACTGATTGTTTACCCATTCTGTTTCCGCGAAAGACGAGAACTCTTACGGCTGTGTTAGCGGAATGCCAGTATGAATAACTTGTGACACACTTCAAATCAACCAATAGAAAAGAGCCATTTCTCCTGTCTGAACTGTGGTTGCGATAATACGTAAGTACTTTTTTTTTCCCAAAACAAATCCTGTCGTATTGCCTCTGCTTCTTTGGAAAATTATAAAATCGGTTATCGGAAGCCTTGCAGTAACAGTATCGGTAATACTGCCGTTTATAATACCGCCAATCACGCAGAAGGCCCTCTACTGTTAACCAACGACAAAGGCAGACGAATAAACCAATGGAAAAGCAGAGCGCATAATAGGAAGCCAATGAGAATATTCAGTGACTCAGCCAACCGTGTGCACGGTTTCGTGCCTTCGACCAATCATCATTCTGCAATACCAGTCGGCGGGGAGGGTGAAGAAATAATGTCCCCAAAAGAAAAAAAAAAAAAACTTGGCGGAGATGTAAAAATAAGGGAATGTATGAGTAATACTAGACTGTTCAGATTTCTGCCTCATAATTTCTGGTGTGTTTCTCAAAATGCACTTAGGATTCCGATGTCAAATCCGGCAGAAAATGCAGGTTAACACAGACCGTGCTGTTCTCCGGCTTTAAAGAGCAGTATTTAAAAATCTTGCAACAGTCTTTTTTCCTCAAAATGGCTCGTTTATAATATATGAAGTCGCCCTAGCTTTTCTGAAGAGTACTACCGCGATGTCATTTTTTGTAGCTTTTAACTTTGGACAGTTTTCTTTACATGGAGTATGTGTATATCCCAGCCCTTGGATGTACAGACTCGAGCAAACTGCTGAAGTGGTAGTGTTGGATTCTCAGGTCAGGCAAGTGTTTGTGCAGATGTGTGAAACTACTGCAGGGGTCGGCGGAGAAAGGTTTCATTTGGTCAGAGGCGAATATACAACTGAAGAGGCGTTGGAGGGAAATGCTTCATTCTGGCATCGAAGTGATTGTGCAGGAAACAACATACCGATGTAGTTGGGAAAAATAATTTTGGAGTCAGTCAAATGCATGTGCAAAAAATAATAGATGAAGAGGTCATTCGGTAAATGTTCCATTTTTGGGACAGTTAAGTGCTGGTGCAGGCATAGGTACGTTACCAAGGGGGTCTTCGTGTAAACATTTCATTATGGAGTCAATTTACTGCTTGTGCAACACGGATATACTACTGAAAGGTTCGTGGGTGAAACGTTTCACTTTGGTGTCAGTCAAGTGCTTGTGCAGAAAAGGACAACTGCTGAAGGTGTCTTTTAGGTGAAACATTTCATGATGGTGCAAGTTAAGTGCTTCTGCAGACACGGTCACACTTCTGGAGGGGCTGCTGAGGCGAAAACATTTTTTGGAGCTAGTCAGGGATCTAAAATCGAATGGGAATATGATCCAGAAAGAGACGAAGGCGTTTTTTTATTTGGCTTTCCTCATGTAAACCTAAAACATTCCCATGCTTTGTTGTAGAATGCTTTGCCGGTAGCTTGAGGGCTACTTCTCAGCGTTACCTCACATGAGGAATGCACCTTCATTTGCGGTCTTAAATCGTGTTCCCGAAAGTTCCGCATTGAAAGGTTATGTCACACATTCAGTATTAGGACATTTTTAACTGATATGCAGGGTAAATATCAATATAATTCATTAGAAGATCTGTTGTATAAGTAAAAGGAGCGTATGTAAACCATCCCATGACCTTCCAAGTTGAAGCTGGTAGTAAGCCATTAGAATGTGTTCCGCGTTATATTATTTATTCCAAAGCAGAAGTGTCTAACTCTAACTATTGTACAATGATTAAGTGATCTGTAGCTCCTCTCCTTTTCATCCTGTATTTTTTTTTCCCAAAAAGAAATCCTGTCGTATTTCCTTTTTTGGAAATGTATAAAGTCGGTTATCGGAAGCCTGGCTGCAACAGTATCTGTAATACTGCAAGCCAATCACGCCACAGAAGGTCCTCTACTGCTAACCAATGACAAAGGCAGACAAACAAACCAATGGAATAGCAGAGCGCGCAATAGGAAGCCAATGAGAATATTCAGTGACTCAGCCAACCGTGTGCATGGCTTCGTGCCTTCGACCAATCGTCGTTCTGTAATGCCAGTCGACGGTGAGGGTGAAGAAATAATGTCCCCAAAAGAAAAAAAAAAAACACGAGCGAGAGATGTAAAAAAATAAGGGAATGTATGAGTACTACTAGACTGTTCAGATTTTTGCCTCATAATTTTTGGTGTGTTTCTGAAAAATGTCCTTTTCTGGCAAGTCACCGAGTATTGAAATAAATAAATGATGACATGCACTTAGGATTCCGATGGCTACCTGAATGCACAGACAGGACCGATAGTGAGGTGCCGCTAGAAAAATTGACCAGAAGTGCAGCTCCTGGTGCCATCCGTCCATGTTTCCAGTAGAAAAAAAAGCACCAATAGCTCAGTTCCATGTGCCATTGGCCAACATTTCTGGTATTGTTTCCTACTGCTCAGCTCACTGACCAATAGCACATTAAAGCTAGGAAATCAGACCATTAGCACAGTCGCCTAAGCTATTGGTCCGTATCTAGCTGCGCTGTGTTAAATGGTTTGTTCAATTTACCGATAAAACAATACAGACATAATAGACTAGTGCAAGTTCTAATTTCATTGCGCTATGGTTGATTTTTCTTCAAACACCGTGCTATCGGTCAGTTTTAAAAAGGAGCAGAAAGTCCACCGTGAGGCCGATGTCTCCGTGTTGACTTTTCACGAGCTGCTCCAAAAAGAGCTTTCAAAGGGCAAATGGTAACAGTGGAACAAACATATAATGCGGTGTAAAATCTGTGTGTGTGTGTCCTGTCCTGCGGAGTGTCACTTTTGGCGGCCTTGTGAAGCTCTCTGGGAGGAACCAGTTAAAAAATAAATACATATTCGTGCTAGCAACAGTTATGAAGAGATTGGAAATGCCTTTTTAAATTCACCACATAACCGAGTATATACACACGTTTTCCCTTGCACATGTTAAAAGGTGTTGCAATATTGTTTGGACAAGAGGCATGTTTGTTGAAACTAAATGTAGTAGTGCAGATAAAGCGATGCGTTGTTTCTGATAACCCAAAGGCTCTCTGGGTCAGAAGGCTGTGAGTTCTATTTCCACACCAGGGAGACCGGTTACTGACACTGCAATGCCTCTTAAATGTGGCTGTGTGTGGGGGGTGCGCACTCCCCGGAGGCCCCATTTGCTTTTGTTGGTGGTAACTCAATAAGATGTAAGAGCTTTAATGGCAGCTCAGACTTTACATGATGCCCTATAGGGGACGAGTGTATTGATCAACTGCTTTGAGCATCTACTGTGGTGCGCAGTACCGTTAAGGAAGAACATGAACACCATCGGGTAGCTAGCACCGCCATGGCATGCTGTCTGCATGCCATGGCAGTGCTAGCTACTCGATGGTAAAATAGGTCTGTAGATGATTTGATCATGTTGTCTAATGTCGCCAAATGTACATGGGTATTTGCCAGGGATGATTGAGGACACGGGCTTGCTCCGACCTATACCATAAAATAGCCCTAGAGCATCACTTAGCAATTCATTTTGGGGAGCAAGGCTCGGTTTGAGCAGCACTCTTTGGTGCGTAAGGCTAGCAATCCTCTAGGAAATTTTTACTGCTATGTAATCGCACTTTGAGGAAAACTATAGTCAAAGGGGCATGTGTAGGGTTGCCACCTTTTCAAATGCCCAAAGTGGGACATTTTTGGTACAAACATCAGATTTTGCAGGCCAAAACATACTCACGGCCAGTACAAAAGACAGAACTTGCCTTTTTTGCCTAAATAAAAGGTTATTCTTGTAGCATTTCAGTTGCTTATTCTGTTTCTTATAACATTTAGGTGTTACAGATACAGAAGGACTGTTTTATGCAACTATCGCATAAAATATAGGAACTAATTTAGTCCTAAAATCTCAGGACAATTCCCATTTTACACTCTTTTAGCAGGACACAACTGCCCAAAGAGGGACTGTGCCTATAAAGTGGGACAGGTGGTAACCCTGGGCATCTGCCACGTGGTGTAAATGATCTTAAAAGGCTATTAAATCAAGTGCTCTGACAGAAAACTAGAATGCGGTGAATACATTTCATCGAGATTATCTTTGGATGACGAAATCGGAACCTTTTGTAGGCAGGATGTTACGGCCCTTAAAAGGGCCTTTGGGTCTTGAGAAGTCTTCTTCGTTATTTTGATTTTGCGGGTTTTTCCGTTTTCTTAGGAAGCAGGACTGACTGGATATTGGGAAGCACTCCACCTTGTGCAACAGTGACACCTCCCAACAGTTTATTCAACTCTTGATAATGCCAGGCATTATAGTTTCGTACTTTTTGCGCAGAGACCCTCCTCAACACTTGCGCCCCTTCGATGCGAGAAACATACCATCAGCTGCGCGCTTAACTAGCGTCGGTTTGCGAACGGCGGGGTCAACCGTGCGCAGATTTTGTTTTTGAATTTTCCCTATTTTCATGTGAGAAACTCAGAGCTTCAAGTCTGACACTGCCAGATTGGGCTGTTTTGAAGCTAGCCAAGTCAGATCATGCAGATTCAAGGAGGTTTTCAAGGTTTACTCATGGCAGAGCTGAAAAGGTTGTATTTCCCCTTTCGGTTTCTTAGGGTCAGGGAAAAGGTCAGTGGGAGTATAGTTAACTGAGCAGACCTTGCTCAAGCCCTCGGCTGCTTCGATTGGCATCTTCTGGCAGGTCGGCTGCACTTAACTCTCGGGGGTCTGGGTTTTACGGCGTCCACCGTGTGGACAGGTGAAACTACTGATTTACTTACTTTATTTCAAAGAGCGGGTGTCCGTCATCAGTGGGATCAACCTCAACCCCTCCAGACGATCGCTCCCTAAACGGCATTTTGGTGGGCGCACTTAACTCGGTGCCGTCTTCGAATGGTGGCGTCCACCGTCCGGCAGTTTAACAGATACGCTGATTATTAGGGGATAGGGGTGAGGTGACATTCCGGGACCCCCGTCAGATCGTCCACCCTATCGGAGGAAGTAACATATGTGAGCGGGTGCACTTAACTCCCTTCGGTCTCGAGCAGCAGGGGCGGAAATACGTGAGTCTATACTGTGAATCTTAGAGTTATGGGAATAGTGTCCATTCAGGAGGGCTCGGTTAAGCGCAGAGACCCTCCTCAACACTTGCGCCCCTTCGATGCGAGAAACATACCATCAGCTGCGCGCTTAACTAGCGTCGGTTTGCGAACGGCGGGGTCAACCGTGCGCAGATTTTGTTTTTGAATTTTCCCTATTTTCATGTGAGAAACTCAGAGCTTCAAGTCTGACACTGCCAGATTGGGCTGTTTTGAAGCTAGCCAAGTCAGATCATGCAGATTCAAGGAGGTTTTCAAGGTTTACTCATGGCAGAGCTGAAAAGGTTGTATTTCCCCTTTCGGTTTCTTAGGGTCAGGGAAAAGGTCAGTGGGAGTATAGTTAACTGAGCAGACCTTGCTCAACCCCTCGGCAGCTTCGATTGGCATCTTCTGGCAGGTCGGCTGCACTTAACTCTCGGGGGTCTGGGTTTTACGGCGTCCACCGTGTGGACAGGTGAAACTACTGATTTACTAACTTTATTTCCAAGAGCGGGTGTCCGTCATCAGTGGGATCAACCTCAACCCCTCCAGACGATCGCTCCCTAAATCGCATTTTGGTGGGCGCACTTAACTCGGTGCCGTCTTCGAATGGTGGCGTCCACCGTCTGGCAGTTTAACAGATACGCTGATTATTAGGGGATAGGGGTGAGGTGACATTCCGGGACCCCCGTCAGATCGTCCACCCTATCGGATGAAGTAACATATGTGAGTGGGTGCACTTAACTCCCTTCGGTCTTCGAGCAGCGGGGGCGGAAATACGTGAGTCTATACTGTGAATCTTAGAGTTATGGGAATAGTGTCCATTCAGGAGGGCTCGGTTAAGCGCAGAGACCCTCCTCAACACTTGCGCCCCTTCGATGCGAGAAACATACCATCAGCTGCGCGCTTAACTAGCGTCGGTTTGCGAACGGCGGGGTCAACCGTGCGCAGATTTTGTTTTTGAATTTTCCCTATTTTCATGTGAGAAACTCAGAGCTTCAAGTCTGACACTGCCAGATTGGGCTGTTTTGAAGCTAGCCAAGTCAGATCATGCAGATCAACCAAGTTTATTAAAGAAAAAGAACAATACAAAAAACACAAAAAAACACTGTTAATTCACAGGCATTACATAGTCATAAAGGTATAGCAAGACAAAGAAAAAATGCAAAGAAAATAACTGTTAAATCACAGGTAGCATGTAAATAAAATAACGAAAAATATTACAAAAAAAAACAAGGAAGCACTGTCAAACCACACAAAAAAAAAAAAAAAAAATTAAAAAGAAAACATATCCGAATAACCTTTGTGGAAAAGCCAGCATTTCAACCTGGTGAGCAGTATAGGTACTGGTATGCAAGTGTGTGTAAGTTGCTCGACACACCTTGCCTGCCACAAGACATACAGAGCTGACACCAGAACAAAATCAGTACGCCGTAAAGCAGGCGTCCAAAAACCCTGGTAATTACCATAGAGACACTTCTCCAAGGTAAGGGGAAACAACAAAGGGACTGAAAAGACATTCTGAAACTCCGCCCAAAACCCTGCACTTCTGGAACAAGTGAAAAAAACATGACCAGCAGTTTCCACCTCCCCACATCCATGAAAACAGGTGTCCACCACCCCAAAACGGCTCCTATAATTGGCCAGTACTGGCAATTTGTTCAGAGAGCACCTCCAAATGAAGTCATGCCAATGAGGCACTGACGTAAGGAATAAACGTCGCTGTCTGACGCCATGGAGGCGAAAGGGAGGATAATCCTCAAAAGCATTGATAATAACATGCCGCTGGAGGATAATGAAATACCACTGCCGCCTGGGAAGGGAAACATCAAAGGTGTACAGTCGATAACGAAAGAGAACCAACCGAACATCACGTTGTTCGGAAGACAATACACCTAAAGGCCTCTTCCCATTCAAACAAGAATGCCAAAACCTATCATCTTGTGCTAAAACTAACATAGACAACATGGAAGGCACTGCAGCACGAAGGTGGGTAAACATCCTATAAAGGAACAATAAATGCAAAAAAATAACCGGATGTTTCAATGCACACCCACCTTTGTCTGGTGGAGCATATAAAATTCCCCTACGGACAGGGTTGAGATACGCCCTCCAAAAAAATCTAAAATATGGGCCCAACAAATCTTGAGACCAAGCAATGGGAAAAAAATACACTGAAAAAACATAAATCAATTTTGCTAACAGAAAAGTAGTCAAGATATACACCTTCTTCCTATAAGACATCCTAAAAGTGGACCAAAAAGGCAAATTTGCAGTGGCTTTCCGCAATACTGCCCGACAGGCATCTGCAACAAAAGGAAGAGTACCAAAAGGAACTCCCAAAATACGAACTCCTGCAGTAGTGGTAGGGATGCCTCCAGTATCCTGAGAGGTCAACACTCCTACTGAAAAAACAACAGATTTGGAAAAATTCAAGCGCCAACCCACTCGCTGAAAAAGTGGCACCAAAACCCCATGAAAGAGGTTCTTAAAAACTGAAAGATCCTCTGCAAAAAAAGATACATCATCGGCATAGGCAACAATACGGGGCAACAACACACCTGCACAGGAAAAGGAGAGGGACGGCATACCAGTATCTGCATGAAACTTATAAATAACTGCACCAACCATCAAAGCAAGCAAATAGCTGCTCAAGGGGCAACCTTGGCGAATCCCATTGCGCATATCCACAGGATCACCTTGCCAGCCATTAACTACTGGCACAATGGAAGTACCCTGTTGAATAGACCGAAGGCACCCAGTAAAAACAGGACCAAAACCATAATTAAGCAAAACATCATTTAGCACAGCATGAGAAATGCTGTCGAATGCCTTGGCCAAATCACAGGACACCAAGACTGCCCCAGGAGACACAAGGAAATCTTTAGTAACACATTTCAAGAGCAACAATAAGTCCCAGATAGGTTTACCAGCAATGCCAAAGGTACCAGCAGGCAAAATGCGACATAAATGGTGCTTGAGTCGTAATTGCAAAATCTTTGTAAACAGTTTGTAGTCACAGTTGCATAAAGCAATAGGTCTCCAATTTGCAAGTAAGGAGCGATCCCCCTTCTTCCACAAAAAATGTAGAGCCACACGTAAAAACTGAGGATCCTGTATACCTAAATGCAACCATTCGTTAAATAGCAATACCAAAAACTGCAATTGTACATCAGTAAGTCGAGAATAAAAAACATATGGTATGCCGTCCACTCCAGGGACAGAATCCGACCTTGCCAGAAGTTGCAAGGCCTCACGCAACTCAGGCAGAGTAACATCTGCATCCAGTTGTGACACTAAATCAGGAGAAAGAGAAGGGACATGCCAGTCCTGAGCAGAACCCGAAATACCACCATACCACTGCAATAAACATTGTTTCACCACCGACAAGATACCACCCTTATCATTAAACAGCTGTCCAGAAGCATCCCGCAAACATCTGATAAAAGAACTATGATGAATTGACCTTTTGCCCAGATATGGCAAAAATTCCTCTCCACTACCCTTCAGTGCATGTGCCAAATTATACAATTTAGTATGCACCCGAGTGTGATGTAAAGAGTGCAACTCTTGCAACTGATGCAAAGCTGCAGGAACATCTGTAGTGCGCAATAATAAAAAACGGTTATAAGCAGAAGCCGTAGCATCTTTCACCTCAACATGAAATTCCTTCACAAAACCCCGATAAACAGAAAGAAGTTTACCCTTAAAATCCCCCCACCAGGCAGAAACAGATGCATACAATGGAAACAGAGTTAAATGGGACTGCCACAAATCAAAAGAAGTACATTGCCACCTCTCCTCCTGCAAATACAATTTATGCATACGTGGGAACCCCTTCCCTCTCATGCGGGACACATCAGCACCAAATGAATAAGATAACAAAACATGGTCAGTAAATGCTACCAAATGTGAAGCTGAAGAAGCACACTTCAAAAGAGAAGTATACCAACAATAGTCTATAGCAGTGGTCGTGGCCCCCCTATGAAAGGTAAAAGCAGGTACAGGACCCATAACCAACATGGCCCTCTGCAGGATTTTCAGGCAATGCTTCACATCAGCTGGAGCACTAGCAGAGCTATCTAGCAAATGTAAATTAAAATCACCACATAAAATAAGGGGGTAATCCACAAGCAAATAAGGAGCCAGTAATGTAAAAAGAGCATTCCTATCAGAGTGAACTGAAAAAGCATAAAGAAAAATGGCACGGAAAATAACATCACCAAAAAAGAAATCAACAAGTAATACCCTACCAGGAATTAAATGCAGCACATCACAAACAGAAAACAACTGAGAGTTATACATCAGCACAAGTCCAGAATGACGGTCCCCACCCGGAGACCATATAACAGAACCCCCCCAAAGCGCAGTCCACTGAGACTGTGCATCTTCAGGTACAAGTCCAGTGTCAACAAGACATAGAAGATCAAACTGCAAAGTGCATGCCCAATCAAAGATTTGGAGTCTCCTACGATCAGCGACCATGGTATTAATATTGCAAAAGGAGACCGTAAACGGGTCCACCACCATTAAATCCGTGAACGCCTTGTCTTTTTAATCTTATCCACAACTCCCTTTGTTCCCTGTACAGACTGTTGAGGAAGTGGAGCAGGCACAGGAGGGGGCAACGGTGGGGGCAAGGAAGCAGGATCCTCGGCCTCTCGCCCATCCAAGTCCATGTCATCATCCGAATGCGAAGGAGAAACAGGCAAAGACTCAATAAGTACATCCTCACCATCATCCAACATTTCTTGGTCAGAAGAGACAGGATGAGTAATGGAAAGATCCAGCAGACCCTCAGGGACGGACACCCTCGCAGCAACAGGAGTCGAAGAACCATTCACAGCAGGGACAACAGGCAAAGCCATCACAGCATCAGCAGCAGAAGGAGGAATAGGAGCCACGTTCGGCAAAGGAGGGGTCAAAACTGACAAGGAAGGCAAGGCCAAATCAGATGATGCAGGCACACGGACAACCGGAGACAACTCTGCACTGGAATCCACCTTTTGGGACACCCCAGCCGGTAGCAAAACTGCAGTAGCCACAGGAGTGCTGTCCTTTCGAGTGACCACCAGAAGAGGAGCCATAGAAGTAGATGATTGGACAATACCGACAGGAGGATCAGGAACAGGAGGCACTGGAGGCACATTCGAAACTGCTGTGGGAAACACCAATGGGCATTCATTCCAATGATGTGGCCCTTCACACTGTGAGCAATGACGTGGACATGCTCTGGAGAAATGAGCAGTGGAGCCACACTTTGAACATTTTTTGAGAGGGCATGCTGAAACAACGTGAGAGAAGTCCCCACAATAAAAGCAAAAACGGGGCTGCCCCACATAACGTACTATGCCCCTCTGTCCAGAAACAAAACAAACTCCTGGAATGTGCTTGATACCATCAGAGGAAGCCGACATGGTAACCCATGCCTCCCAACCCCCATCCCAAACACCAGGCAATATTTTAGAAGTAGTCTTCGTAACAGAATGCACAGCTGAGCAAAACTGCAACAGATATGTTTTAATGTCACAGTCTGACACATAAAGTGTCCGAAAATTCAAACGAATTTTTTTCTTTAAACGGACATCCACATCAGAAATACAATATAAATTCCAGGGAGCCCTGTGTCTGTTACTGAGAAAAACAGAAGAAAAATGCAGGGCAACTGCAGAAGAGTCAAAATAAAAGTCAATATAAGATTCAGTTCCCCACAGCACATATCCACTAATGTCACTTAAACGCACTCCAGCTGGAGCCAAAACCCCATCCCACAAATGCTGCAAATCCAAAGAAGTATTACTCACAGTTTTAACACGAACAAATGGTTTCTGTGTAAACCGCGAAGGTTGTCCCACTGCAGAAGCAAAAGATTTCCGTGTATAATCCACAGCTGCAGCCACAGCAACAGAAGCAGCCTCCTTAGAAGCTGCTGAAATATTGAGTGCAGATAAAGGCCGAGACACATCAGGCCTGCCAGTAGGAGTAGAATGTTCCCCAGAGGCAGCAACTGCTACTGCAGCAGAAACAGGAGAAGCAGTCCCAACAGCTGTTTTAAATTTCTTAGCAGTGCCATAAAAACTAGCACCTTCAGCAACTGATTTACTATGCAAACTAGTAGTCCCAGTCACAGAAACATTAACATCAGAAGGCTGTTGTAACATACCAGCTGCTAAAGAGCCATGTGGAGGGGGAAAATCCTCAGCAGTATCACTCCAAGAAAGAGAAGCAGCCACCTGAGCATCTGAAAGAGACTGTAAACTAAGGCCAGCGTTTTCAGCTTGTTGTACATCAATAAGTGCAGCTCCCGACACCGATGCACAATCCACAACATTTGTAGTATCCATAGAAGCTTTAGAATTCAAAATATCAGATCCAGAATCAAAATTAGCAGAAACAGAAGCTGCTGATGCAGCAGGAACCTCCACAACGGCCGCCATCTTGAAAATGGGCGTGGCCTAATGCAGGCAGATTCAAGGAGGTTTTCAAGGTTTACTCATGGCAGAGCTGAAAAGGTTGTATTTCCCCTTTCGGTTTCTTAGGGTCAGGGAAAAGGTCAGTGGGAGTATAGTTAACTGAGCAGACCTTGCTCAACCCCTCGGCAGCTTCGATTGGCATCTTCTGGCAGGTCGGCTGCACTTAACTCTCGGGGGTCTGGGTTTTACGGCGTCCACCGTGTGGACAGGTGAAACTACTGATTTACTTACTTTATTTCAAAGAGCGGGTGTCCGTCATCAGTGGGATCAACCTCAACCCCTCCAGACCATCGCTCCCTAAACGGCATTTTGGTGGGCGCACTTAACTCGGTGCCGTCTTCGAATGGTGGCGTCCACCGTCCGGCAGTTTAACAGATACGCTGATTATTAGGGGCTAGGGGTGAGGTGACATTCCGGGACCCCCGTCAGATCGTCCACCCTATCGGAGGAAGTAACATATGTGAGTGGGTGCACTTAACTCCCTTCGGTCTTCGAGCAGCGGGGCGGAAATACGTGAGTCTATACTGTGAATCTTAGAGTTATGGGAATAGTGTCCATTCAGGAGGGCTCGGTTAAGCGCAGAGACCCTCCTCAACACTTGCGCCCCTTCGATGCGAGAAACATACCATCAGCTGCGCTTAACTAGCGTAGATTTGCGAACGGGGTCAACCGTGCGCAGATTTTGTTTTTGAATTTTCCCTATTTTCATGTGAGAAACTCAGAGCTTCAAGTCTGACACTGCCAGATTGGGCTGTTTTGAAGCTAGCCAAGTCAGATCATGCAGATTCAAGGAGGTTTTCAAGGTTTACTCATGGCAGAGCTGAAAAGGTTGTATTTCCCCTTTCGGTTTCTTAGGGTCAGGGAAAAGGTCAGTGGGAGTATAGTTAACTGAGCAGACCTTGCTCAACCCCTCGGCAGCTTCGATTGGCATCTTCTGGCAGGTCGGCTGCACTTAACTCTCGGGGGTCTGGGTTTTACGGCGTCCACCGTGTGGACAGGTGAAACTACTGATTTACTTACTTTATTTCAAAGAGCGGGTGTCCGTCATCAGTGGGATCAACCTCAACCCCTCCAGACGATCGCTCCCTAAACGGCATTTTGGTGGGCGCACTTAACTCGGTGCCGTCTTCGAATGGTGGCGTCCACCGTCCGGCAGTTTAACAGATACGCTGATTATTAGGGGATAGGGGTGAGGTGACATTCCGGGACCCCCGTCAGATCGTCCACCCTATCGGAGGAAGTAACATATGTGAGTGGGTGCACTTAACTCCCTTCGGTCTTCGAGCAGCGGGGGCGGAAATACGTGAGTCTATACTGTGAATCTTAGAGTTATGGGAATAGTGTCCATTCAGGAGGGCTCGGTTAAGCGCAGAGACCCTCCTCAACACTTGCGCCCCTTCGATGCGAGAAACATACCATCAGCTGTCCGCTTAACTAGCGTCGGTTTGCGAACGGCGGGGTCAACCGTGCGCAGATTTTGTTTTTGAATTTTCCCTATTTTCATGTGAGAAACTCAGAGCTTCAAGTCTGACACTGCCAGATTGGGCTGTTTTGAAGCTAGCCAAGTCAGATCATGCAGATTCAAGGAGGTTTTCAAGGTTTACTCATGGCAGAGCTGAAAAGGTTGTATTTCCCCTTTCGGTTTCTTAGGGTCAGGGAAAAGGTCAGTGGGAGTATAGTTAACTGAGCAGACCTTGCTCAACCCCTCGGCAGCTTCGATTGGCATCTTCTGGCAGGTCGGCTGCACTTAACTCTCGGGGGTCTGGGTTTTACGGCGTCCACCGTGTGGACAGGTGAAACTACTGATTTACTTACTTTATTTCAAAGAGCGGGTGTCCGTCATCAGTGGGATCAACCTCAACCCCTCCAGACGATCGCTCCCTAAACCGCATTTTGGTGGGCGCACTTAACTCGGTGCCGTCTTCGAATGGTGGCGTCCACCGTCCGGCAGTTTAACAGATACGCTGATTATTAGGGGCTAGGGGTGAGGTGACATTCCGGGACCCCCGTCAGATCGTCCACCCTATCGGAGGAAGTAACATATGTGAGTGGGTGCACTTAACTCCCTTCGGTCTTCGAGCAGCGGGGGCGGAAATACGTGAGTCTATACTGTGAATCTTAGAGTTATGGGAATAGTGTCCATTCAGGAGGGCTCGGTTAAGCGCAGAGACCCTCCTCAACACTTGCGCCCCTTCGATGCGAGAAACATACCATCAGCTGCGCTTAACTAGCGTCGGTTTGCGAACGGCGGGGTCAACCGTGCAGATTTTGTTTTTGAATTTTCCCTATTTTCATGTGAGAAACTCAGAGCTTCAAGTCTGACACTGCCAGATTGGGCTGTTTTGAAGCTAGCCAAGTCAGATCATGCAGATTCAAGGAGGTTTTCAAGGTTTACTCATGGCAGAGCTGAAAAGGTTGTATTTCCCTTTTGGTTTCTTAGGGTCAGGGAAAAGGTCAGTGGGAGTATAGTTAACTGAGCAGACCTTGCTCAACCCCTCGGCTGCTTCGATTGGCATCTTCTGGCAGGTCTGCTGCACTTAACTCTTGGGGGTCTGGGTTTTACGGCGTCCACCGTGTGGACAGGTGAAACTACTGATTTACTTACTTTATTTCAAAGAGCGGGTGTCCGTCATCAGTGGGATCAACCTCAACCCCTCCAGACGATCGCTCCCTAAACTGCATTTTGGTGGGCGCACTTAACTCGGTGCCGTCTTCGAATGGTGGCATCCACCGTCCGGCAGTTTAACAGATACGCTGATTATTAGGGGATAGGGGTGAGGTGACATTCCGGGACCCCCGTCAGATCGTCCACCCTATCGGAGGAAGTAACATATGTGAGCAGGTGCACTTAACTCCCTTCGGTCTTCGAGCAGCGGGGGCGGAAATACGTGAGTCTATACTGTGAATCTTAGAGTTATGGGAATAGTGTCCATTCAGGAGGGCTCGGTTAAGCGCAGAGACCCTCCTCAACACTTGCGCCCCTTCGATGCGAGAAACATACCATCAGCTGCGCTTAACTAGCGTCGGTTTGCGAACGGCGGGGTCAACCGTGCGCAGATTTTGTTTTTGAATTTTCCCTATTTTCATGTGAGAAACTCAGAGCTTCAAGTCTGACACTGCCAGATTGGGCTGTTTTGAAGCTAGCCAAGTCAGATCATGCAGATTCAAGGAGGTTTTCAAGGTTTACTCATGGCAGAGCTGAAAAGGTTGTATTTCCCCTTTCGGTTTCTTAGGGTCAGGGAAAAGGTCAGTGGGAGTATAGTTAACTGAGCAGACCTTGCTCAACCCCTCGGCAGCTTCGATTGGCATCTTCTGGCAGGTCGGCTGCACTTAACTCTCGGGGTCTGGGTTTTACGGCGTCCACCGTGTGGACAGGTGAAACTACTGATTTACTAACTTTATTTCAAAGAGCAGGTGTCCGTCATCAGTGGGATCAACCTCAACCCCTCCAGACGATCGCTCCCTAAACGGCATTTTGGTGGGCGCACTTAACTCGGTGCCGTCTTCGAATGGTGGCGTCCACCGTCCGGCAGTTTAACAGATATGCTGATTATTAGGGGATAGGGGTGAGGTGACATTCCGGGACCCCCGTCAGATCGTCCACCCTATCGGAGGAAGTAACATATGTCAGCAGGTGCACTTAACTCCCTTCGGACTTCGAGCAGCGTTGGCGGAAATACATGAGTCTATACTGTGAATCTTAGAGTTATGGGAATAGTGTCCATTCAGGAGGGCTCGGTTAAGCGCAGAGACCCTCCTCAACACTTGCGCCCCTTCGATGCGAGAAACATACCATCAGCTGCGCGCTTAACTAGCGTCGGTTTGCGAACGGCGGGGTCAACCGTGCGCAGATTTTGTTTTTGAATTTTCCCTATTTTCATGTGAGAAACTCAGAGCTTCAAGTCTGACACTGCCAGATTGGGCTGTTTTGAAGCTAGCCAAGTCAGATCATGCAGATTCAAGGAGGTTTTCAAGGTTTACTCATGGCAGAGCTGAAAAGGTTGTATTTCCCCTTTCGGTTTCTTAGGGTCAGGGAAAAGGTCAGTGGGAGTATAGTTAACTGAGCAGACCTTGCTCAACCCCTCGGCTGCTTCGATTGGCATCTTCTGGCAGGTCGGCTGCACTTAACTCTTGGGGGTCTGGGTTTTACGGCGTCCACCGTGTGGACAGGTGAAACTACTGATTTACTTACTTTATTTCAAAGAGCGGGTGTCCGTCATCAGTGGGATCAACCTCAACCCCTCCAGACGATCGCTCCCTAAATGGCATTTTGGTGGGCGCACTTAACTCGGTGCCGTCTTCGAATGGTGGCGTCCACCGTCCGGCAGTTTAACAGATATGCTGATTATTAGGGGATAGGGGTGAGGTGACATTCCGGGACCCCCGTCAGATCGTCCACCCTATCGGAGGAAGTAACATATGTGAGTGGGTGCACTTAACTCCCTTCGGTCTTCGAGCAGCGGGGGCGGAAATACGTGAGTCTATACTGTGAATCTTAGAGTTATGGGAATAGTGTCCATTCAGGAGGGCTCGGTTAAGCGCAGAGACCCTCCTCAACACTTGCGCCCCTTCGATGCGAGAAACATACCATCAGCTGCGCGCTTAACTAGCGTCGGTTTGCGAACGGCGGGGTCAACCGTGCGCAGATTTTGTTTTGAATTTTCCCTATTTTCATGTGAGAAACTCAGAGCTTCAAGTCTGACACTGCCAGATTGGGCTGTTTTGAAGCTAGCCAAGTCAGATCATGCAGATTCAAGGAGGTTTTCAAGGTTTACTCATGGCAGAGCTGAAAAGGTTGTATTTCCCCTCGGTTTCTTAGGGTCAGGGAAAAGGTCAGTGGGAGTATAGTTAACTGAGCAGACCTTGCTCAACCCCTCGGCAGCTTCGATTGGCATCTTCTGGCAGGTCGGCTGCACTTAACTCTCGGGGGTCTGGGTTTTACGGCGTCCACCGTGTGGACAGGTGAAACTACTGATTTACTTACTTTATTTCAAAGAGCGGGTGTCCGTCATCAGTGGGATCAACCTCAACCCTCCAGACCATCGCTCCCTAAACGGCATTTTGGTGGGCGCACTTAACTCGGTGCCGTCTTCGAATGGTGGCGTCCACCGTCCGGCAGTTTAACAGATACGCTGATTATTAGGGGCTAGGGGTGAGGTGACATTCCGGGACCCCCGTCAGATCGTCCACCCTATCGGAGGAAGTAACATATGTGAGTGGGTGCACTTAACTCCCTTCGGTCTTCGAGCAGCGGGGGCGGAAATACGTGAGTCTATACTGTGAATCTTAGAGTTATGGGAATAGTGTCCATTCAGGAGGGCTCGGTTAAGCGCAGAGACCCTCCTCAACACTTGCGCCCCTTCGATGCGAGAAACATACCATCAGCTGCGCGCTTAACTAGCGTCGGTTTGCGAACGGCGGGTCAACCGTGCGCAGATTTTGTTTTTGAATTTTCCCTATTTTCATGTGAGAAACTCAGAGCTTCAAGTCTGACACTGCCAGATTGGGCTGTTTTGAAGCTAGCCAAGTCAGATCATGCAGATTCAAGGAGGTTTTCAAGGTTTACTCATGGCAGAGCTGAAAAGGTTGTATTTCCCTTTTGGTTTCTTAGGGTCAGGGAAAAGGTCAGTGGGAGTATAGTTAACTGAGCAGACCTTGCTCAACCCCTCGGCAGCTTCGATTGGCATCTTCTGGCAGGTCGGCTGCACTTAACTCTCGGGGGTCTGGGTTTTACGGCGTCCACCGTGTGGACAGGTGAAACTACTGATTTACTTACTTTATTTCAAAGAGTGAGTGTCTTTTTTTTTTGCGGGTTTTTCCGTTTTCTTAGGAAGCAGGACTGACTGGATATTGGGAAGCACTCCACCTTGTGCAACAGTGACACCTCCCAACAGTTTATTCAACTCTTGATAATGCCAGGCATTATAGTTTCGTACTTTTTGGGTTGTTAGTGCAAGCCATGTTCTACCATTGTTTTAAAGTTAATTTGAGTAATACTTAATTACCCTGATTGTCCCCTTACTTCAGCCCTTCTTCCAAGTTCTTGTCATACACAGCTTGAGAGGTATTTTCTTTGCTAAGCAGCGATTTACATTACATGCACCCCCAGCTTAGTACTCTAGGGAAAGTACGTTAGTCTATTTTTACAGGAAATTATACCTGAAGATTGTTTTAAGGGGCTCAAAAGTTGCAGATATCTAGTACTTATCAAAAGTGTCAGTTTATGAGAATCAGGGACTGTGTAATTAAAACAGCTTCTTCGTGAACGCAGCTGAATGCTTACTGATTTTTTCCCACTGTACAGGGAAAATTCGAAGAGCAGAATTAACTAAATGCCTAGATGAATTACTTGTGACACTTTTCAAATCGACCAATAGAACTTTGCGATTCTTTGGGCAGCCTCCAACTTTTACTCCCCACTTAGAGAGTCGTTTTCTTTGTGTTAATGGGTCGCACTCAGGTCCGATAGGTGTGACTATTGACGTCATGATGCTTCTTTCTTATAAATGGAGGGAGAAGCTTGAATTTATCAGTTGTGTTTGCATTCAGTTTGGAGAATCATGTCTGGTCGTGGCAAAGGAGGAAAGGGCCTCGGTAAAGGTGGTGCTAAAAGACATCGTAAGGTTTTGCGCGATAACATTCAAGGTATTACCAAGCCCGCTATTCGCCGCTTGGCTCGTCGAGGTGGTGTCAAGCGTATTTCAGGGCTTATTTATGAGGAGACCCGTGGTGTTTTGAAGGTGTTTTTGGAGAATGTCATCCGCGATGCTGTTACCTATACTGAACACGCTAAGAGGAAGACTGTTACAGCTATGGATGTGGTGTATGCTCTAAAACGCCAGGGCAGGACTCTCTACGGTTTTGGAGGCTAAAGTGTTTGGAATTAAGAAACTGACCCAAAGGCCCTTTTAAGGGCCACCGCACTTTGTCATGGAGATCTGTGGTTATGCTTCTTGTAGGTGTGTGCCGCATGCTTTTTAGTATTTATATTAGCCTGACTACCGAAGCACAACTGAAATAGCATTCATTATGTGCATGTGTTTTGCAGTATCGCTTTTTTTTGTATTGCTACTCGACGGTGTAAAATAGGTCTGTCTGTATGTGATTGATCATATGCCCAGCTTTTTCTGACTATTCCACTACTGAATGGGGTCTTTGTGGAGACATTTCATTATGGAGTCCATTTACTGCTTGTGCAAACATGGATATACTACTGAAAGGTTTCACTTTGGTTTCAGTCAAGTGCTTGTGCAGAAAAGGACAACTGCTGCAATGCATCGTAAATGTGGTTGCGTGTGTGGCGGAGGGGTGCACTCCTCGGAGGCCCCATTTGCTTGAGTTGGTGGTAGCTCTATTAGATGTAAGAGCTCCCATGGCAGCACAGATTTTACATGATGCCCTATAGGGGACGAATGTACAGACCAGCTGCTTCGAGCATCTACTCTGGTGCGCAGTACCCTTAAGAAAGAACATGAACACCATCAAGTAGCTGGCACTGCTATGCATTCTGCATGCCATGACAGTGCCAGCTACTCGATGGTGTAAAATAGATCTGTAGGTGATTCGATCATGTTGTCTGTCGCCAAATGTACATGGGTATTCGCTAGGGATGATTGAGGGACACGGGCTTACTCCGACCTGTACCATAAAACAGCACTAGAGCATCACTTAGCAACTGATTTGGGAAGCGAGGCTAGGTTTGAACGGACCCCGTGGGTCGCAAGGCTAGCCATCCTCGAGAAAATCTTTATCGCTATGTATTGGGACTTTAATGGAAAGTGTATTGAAAGGGGCATTGGCCAATCTGCCATGCGGTGTAAATTGTATTAAAAAGGCTAGTAAATCAAGTGCTGGGACAGCAAACCAGAATGCAGCCAATACATTTCATCAAGATCACCTTAGGATGACGAAATCGGAACCTTTTGTAGGCAGGGTGTTATGGCCCTTAAAAGGGCCTTTGGGTCTTGAGAAGTCTTCTTCGTTATTTTGATTTTGCGGGTTTTTCCGTTTTCTTAGGAAGCAGGACTGACTGGATATTGGGAAGCACTCCACCTTGTGCAATAGTGACACCTCCCAACAATTTATTCAGCTCTTCGTCATTTCGGACAGCCAATTGCAGATGCCTAGGAATAATGCGATTTTTCTTATTATCTCGAGCTGCATTACCAGCCAACTCTAGAATTTCTGCAGTTAGATATTCAAGAACGGCTGCCAAATAGACAGGTGCTCCAGCCCGACCCGTTCAGCGTAATTGCCCTTTCTGAGCAGTCTATGGACACGACCCACCGGGAACTGCAGTCCAGCTCGTGATGAACGAGTCTTAGCCTTTGCACGGGCTTTGCCGCCAGTCTTTCCACCACGTCCAGACATCGCGTTGAATAACACCTCCAAATATTATACTCCACAGGCCCAGCGTAGCTATTTTTATACCCTTCTGCCTTGGCACCACCTCTGTGTTCCCATTGGTTAGGTGATACAATTATCAACTTAGTTGTAGCCCATTGGATACGTCGTGGATTCTAAAATTTGCATATTAATTCTGAATTGTTCTGTGGGTGTGTTCAACTGAATATTACCTTGATAGTCACGATTCTGGTGCTTTAAGACTTGTAGGTTTCTGATTGGCCGCTTCAAATAATGGCGCCAAGGAGTTCTCTAAATTACTATTTCCGGAAAAAGGGGTAGAAATAAAGTTCGTCTGAATCGGGGAGGAAAGATCCGATACAAATCTTAAAACGAATCTGTCTCTGTTTTAGCAACATTTCTACTGAAAGTTACACAGATCGCTAAAATGATGAGTTAGTATGTTCACGCAGGTAGTAGTGTCCCACTATATTCTGTGGCGTCATGCCTTACACGGGTACTTCATATATTTATCTAGGCAGAAAGGACAGGTTGATAATTCCAGTAGAAACACACAGAAAACAAATCGCTTATCTAGTAGCCTTTGATGATCGCGAAACTCAGACTGGGCAAAGACTCTTTTCAGAGGACACCCGGCAGGAAAAGCTCTTTATGAATTGCATATTTGTGCAGGCAAATAACGTGAGCTAAAAATAAAAACATACTACATAACACTGAGGTGTATATAGTTTAACATGCGATCACTATGTTATGCGAGCTGTACTGTATTTACATAGGCTAAAACAGCAGATATCTAAAGAACGTTCAGCATTATTTTACAGTTCGATGCACAGATCACAGACGAGGAATATGCATATTTTCTCTAAACATTCACCCAGACAGTGAAGCAAGACAGAAAATATGAGGATTTAGGTTACTTGATTTGGGAGTATAAACGGGGAACTTGGTAATGCTGACGGTACGAGGACAGGCTTGTTTAGTTGAGAGATATGATTTCATTTTTTTTTTTCTTTTTTAAAGTGATAGGCTAAGAATTAGTAATCGGAGGGTTACAAGTAAAGGACTGTTTTGCTGAGAAATGTTTTCAATGAGAGTTTATTTAGCGGACAAGATGCTATACAAAAAAAAATCAGTACCGTTTACTGATTTGTGCTTGGCTGAGTAAAACCGGCCAATGAACTCGGGCTATTTAACTGCTATTTTGCACATGTTCCCAATGGGTGAAACCCAGAGGGCGGAGTTTAGCGGAATGCATATATTCCAGCTCTGTCAAGAACGTCCAAAGTTTTTTAAAACAACTTTTATCGAAGATGCCAGAACCAGCAAAACCCGCTGCCCCTAAAAAGGGTTCAAAGAAGGTCGTGAAGAAACCGGCTAAGAAAGATGGAAAGAAGCGCCGTAGGAGTCGTAAAGAAAGCTATTCTATTTACGTATACAAGGTTTTGAAGCAGGTTCATCCTGATACTGGGATATCTTCTAAAGCCATGAACATCATGAATTCTTTTGTGAATGATATTTTTGAGCGGATTGCTGGAGAAGCTTCTCGATTAGCTCACTACAACAAGCGCTCGACCATCAGTTCGCGGGAGATTCAGACAGCGGTGCGGCTTTTGTTGCCTGGTGAGCTGGCTAAACATGCCGTGTCCGAGGGCACCAAAGCCGTCACCAAGTATACAAGTGCCAAGTAAGAGTCTTCCTTCCTGACACCCAAAGGCCCTTTTAAGGGCCAACACCTGCATAAGAGCTGTACTATAGTAACCGTCTTTTTATGTTTGCTTGTAGTCTAGAAAGTACGAAATTGCTCATTAAGACCAGGTTTACAGTATCAAATTTCTCGACTCTAAAATCAGTCTACGGAACTGAATTTCAAACACATAAAACACCGACTCTCAATTGCCGGTTCGCACATTTTGTACTAGAACGTAACCCCCCACCCATCGGCATCGGTGTGTAAACGCTGTATTTCTTCTGTAATGGAATAAATGGTTTATTGAGCCACGGGTGTAGGGGATTGGTGATCAAACGTGGTACAGCTGTGGAACCTGTTTAATGTTTACCACCTTGTCCCATGCAACTGGCCATCTCAAGAATTTCAGTACTGAATAACCACTGAAGATGCATCGTCCATCTTCCGCCAGCACTTTGACCCATCGAACTACCATGGTCAACAAGGACAAAACCAATCCTTAAGCATAGCTCTCGACTTTCCCTCATACTGCCTCTTGTATGTATATTTACGCTGCCTCTACAACTTTCTTCCCGTATCCGGTAAGTTACTCAGGATCACGATGAGTTGATATCGCCAGACATTATTTCATACTTTTGCATTGTTAGTGCAAGTCTTGATCTACCATCTTAATCGGAATAATATTTAATTACCCTGATTTGGACAATGTGTCCCCTTGTTTTGCCTTTCTTCCAAGTTATTGTTATACACAGCTCGAGAGGTATTTTCTTTGCTAAGCAGTGATTTACGATACCGCGCCCCAACTTAGTACTCTAGAGAGATGGCAGTAGAGAAAGTACATCAGCCTATTTTGCAGGCAATTATACCTGAAGATTTTTGTACGGGGCTGAAAAGTTGCAGATCTCTCGTATTTGTCAAAAGGGTCATTTTTATGAGAATCGGGGACAACACAATTAAAACAGCTTCTTCGTGAACACAACTGATTGTTTACCCATTCTGTTTCCCGCCGAAAGAGGAGAATTCTAACGGCTGAGTTAACGGAATGCCAGTATGAATAACTTGTGACACACTTCAAATCAACCAATAGAAAAGAGCCATTTCTCCTGTCTGAACTGTGGTTGCGATAATACGTAAGTACTTTTTTTTTCCAAAACAAATCCTGTCGTATTGCCTCTGCTTCTTTGGAAAATTATAAAATCGGTTATCGGAAGCCTTGCCGTAACAGTATCGGTAATACTGCCGTTTATAATACCGCCAATCACGCCGCAGAAGGCCCTCTACTGTTAACCAACGACAAAGGCAGACGAATAAACCAATGGAAAAGCAGAGCGCATAATAGGAAGCCAATGAGAATATTCAGTGACTCAGCCAACCGTGTGCACGGTTTCGTGCCTTCGACCAATCATCATTCTGCAATACCAGTCGACGGTGAGGGTGAAGAAATAATGTCCCCAAAAGAAAAAAAAAAAAAAACTTGAGCGGAGATGTAAAAAATAAGGGAATGTATGAGTAATACTAGACTGTTCAGATTTCTGCCTCATAATTTCTGGTGTGTTTCTCAAAAATGCACTTAGGATTCCGATGTCAAATCCGGCAGAAAATGCAGGTTAACACAGACCGTGCTGTTCTCCGGCTTTAAAAGAGCAGTATTTAAAAATCTTGCAACAGTCTTTTTCCTCAAAATGGCGCTCGTTTATAATATATGAAGTGCGCCTAGCTTTTTCTGAAGAGTACTACCGCGATGTCATTTTTTTTTGTAGCTTTTAACTTTGGACAGTTTTCTTTACATGGAGTATGTGTATATCCCAGCCCTTGGATGTACAGACTCGAGCAAACTGCTGAAGTGGTAGTGTTGGATTCTCAGGTCAGGCAAGTGTTTGTGCAGATGTGTGAAACTACTGCAGGGGTCGGCGGAGAAAGGTTTCATTTCGGGTCAGAGACGAATATACAACTGAAGAGGCCTTCGAGGGAAATGCTTCATTCTGGCATCGAAGTGATTGTGCAGGAAACAACATACCGATGTAGTTGGGAAAAAATAATTTTGGAGTCAGTCAAATGCATGTGCAAAAAATAATAGATGAAGAGGTCATTCGGTAAATGTTCCATTTTTGAGACAGTTAAGTGCTGGTGCAGGCATAGGTACGTTACCAAGGGGGGTCTTCGTGTAAACATTTCATTATGGAGTCAATTTACTGCTTGTGCAACACGGATATACTACTGAAAGGTTCGTGGGTGAAACGTTTCACTTTGGTGTCAGTCAAGTGCTTGTGCAGAAAAGGACAACTGCTGAAGGTGTCTTTTAGGTGAAACATTTCATGATGGTGCAAGTTAAGTGCTTCTGCAGACACGGTCACACTTCTGGAGGGGCTGCTGAGGCGGAAAACATTTTTTGGAGCTAGTCAGGGATCTAAAATCGAATGGGAATATGATCCAGAAAGAGACGAAGGCGTTTTTTTTATTTGGCTTTCCTCATGTAAACCTAAAACATTCCCATGCTTTGTTGTAGAATGCTTTGCCGGTTGCTTGAGGGCTACTTCTCAAGCGTACCTCACATGAGGAATGTACCTTCATTTGCGGTCTTAAATCGTGTTCCCGAAAGTTCCGCATTGAAAGGTTATGTCACACATTCAGTATTAGGACATTTTTAACTGATATGCAGGGTAAATATCAATATAATTCATTAGAAGATCTGTTGTATAAGTAAAAGGAGCGTATGTAAACCATCCCATGACCTTCCAAGTTGAAGCTGGTAGTAAGCCATTAGAATGTGTTCCGCGTTATATTATTTATTCCAAAGCAGAAGTGTCTACCTCTAACTATTGTACAATGATTAAGTGATCTGTAGCTCCTCTCCTTTTCATCCTGTATTTTTTTTTCCCAAAAAGAAATCCTGTCGTATTTCCTTTTTTGGAAATGTATAAAGTCGGTTATCGGAAGCCTGGCTGCAACAGTATCTGTAATACTGCAAGCCAATCACGCCACAGAAGGTCCTCTACTGCTAACCAATGACAAAGGCAGACAAACAAACCAATGGAATAGCAGAGCGCGCAATAGGAAGCCAATGAGAATATTCAGTGACTCAGCCATCCGTGTGCATGGCTTCGTGCCTTCGACCAATCGTCGTTCTGTAATACCAGTCGACGGTGAGGGTGAAGAAATAATGTCCCCAAAAGAAAAAAAAAAAAAACACGAGCGAGAGATGTAAAAAAATAAGGGAATGTATGAGTACTACTAGACTGTTCAGATTTTTGCCTCATAATTTTGGTGTGTTTCTGAAAAATGTCCTTTTCTGGCAAGTCACCGAGTATTGAAATAAATAAATGATGACATGCACTTAGGATTCCGATGGCTACCTGAATGCACAGACAGGACCGATAGTGAGGTGCCGCTAGAAAAATTGACCAGAAGTGCAGCTCCTGGTGCCATCCGTCCATGTTTCCAGTAGAAAAAAAAGCACCAATAGCTCAGTTCCATGTGCCATTGGCCAACATTTCTGGTATTGTTTCCTACTGCTCAGCTCACTGACCAATAGCACATTAAAGCTAGGAAATCAGACCATTAGCACAGTCGCCTAAGCTATTGGTCCGTATCTAGCTGCGCTGTGTTAAATGGTTTGTTCAATTTACCGATAAAACAATACAGACATAATAGACTAGTGCAAGTTCTAATTTCATTGCGCTATGGTTGATTTTTCTTCAAACACCGTGCTATCGGTCAGTTTTAAAAAGGAGCAGAAAGTCCACCGTGAGGCCGATGTCTCCGTGTTGACTTTTCACGAGCTGCTCCAAAAAGAGCTTTCAAAGGGCAAATGGTAACAGTGGAACAAACATATAATGCGGTGTAAAATCTGTGTGTGTGTGTGTGTCCTGTCCTGCGGAGTGTCACTTTTGGCGGCCTTGTGAAGCTCTCTGGGAGGAACCAGTTAAAAAATAAATACATATTCGTGCTAGCAACAGTTATGAAGAGATTGGAAATGCCTTTTTAAATTCACCACATAACCGAGTATATACACACGTTTTCCCTTGCACATGTTAAAAGGTGTTGCAATATTGTTTGGACAAGAGGCATGTTTGTTGAAACTAAATGTAGTAGTGCAGATAAAGCGATGCGTTGTTTCTGATAACCCAAAGGCTCTCTGGGTCAGAAGGCTGTGAGTTCTATTTCCACACCAGGGAGACCGGTTACTGACACTGCAATGCCTCTTAAATGTGGCTGTGTGTGGGGGGTGCGCACTCCCCGGAGGCCCCATTTGCTTTTGTTGGTGGTAACTCAATAAGATGTAAGGGCTTTAATGGCAGCTCAGACTTTACATGATGCCCTATAGGGGACGAGTGTATTGATCAACTGCTTTGAGCATCTACTGTGGTGCGCAGTACCGTTAAGGAAGAACATGAACACCATCGAGTAGCTAGCACCGCCATGGCATGCTGTCTGCATGCCATGGCAGTGCTAGCTACTCGATGGTGTAAAATAGGTCTGTAGATGATTTGATCATGTTGTCTAATGTCGCCAAATGTACATGGGTATTTGCCAGGGATGATTGAGGACACGGGCTTGCTCCGACCTATACCATAAAATAGCCCTAGAGCATCACTTAGCAATTCATTTTGGGGAGCAAGGCTCGGTTTGAACGCACTCTTTGGTCGTAAGGCTAGCAATCCTCTAGGAAATTTTTACTGCTATGTAATCGCACTTTGAGGAAAACTATAGTCAAAGGGGCATGTGTAGGGTTGCCACCTTTTCAAATGCCCAAAGTGGGACATTTTTGGTACAAACATCAGATTTTGCAGGCCAAAACATACTCACGGCCAGTACAAAAGACAGAACTTGCCTTTTTTTGCCTAAATAAAAGGTTATTCTTGTAGCATTTCAGTTGCTTATTCTGTTTCTTATAACATTTAGGTGTTACAGATACAGAAGGACTGTTTTATGCAACTATCGCATAAAATATAGGAACTAATTTCGTCCTAAAATCTCAGGACAATTCCCATTTTTACACTCTTTTAGCAGGACACAACTGCCCAAAGAGGGACTGTGCCTCGCAAAGTGGGACAGGTGGTAACCCTGGGCATCTGCCACGTGGTGTAAATGATCTTAAAAGGCTATTAAATCAAGTGCTCTGACAGAAAACTAGAATGCGGTGAATACATTTCATCGAGATTATCTTTGGATGACGAAATCGGAACCTTTTGTAGGCAGGATGTTACGGCCCTTAAAAGGGCCTTTGGGTCTTGAGAAGTCTTCTTCGTTATTTTGATTTTGCGGGTTTTTCCGTTTTCTTAGGAAGCAGGACTGACTGGATATTGGGAAGCACTCCACCTTGTGCAACAGTGACACCTCCCAACAGTTTATTCAACTCTTGATAATGCCAGGCATTATAGTTTCGTACTTTTTGGGTTGTTAGTGCAAGCCATGTTCTACCATTGTTTTAAAGTTAATTTGAGTAATACTTAATTACCCTGATTGTCCCCTTACTTCAGCCCTTCTTCCAAGTTCTTGTCATACACAGCTTGAGAGGTATTTTCTTTGCTAAGCAGCGATTTGCATTACATGCACCCCCAGCTTAGTACTCTAGGGAAAGTACGTTAGTCTATTTTTACAGGAAATTATACCTGAAGATTGTTTTAAGGGGCTCAAAAGTTGCAGATATCTAGTACTTATCAAAAGTGTCAGTTTATGAGAATCAGGGACTGTGTAATTAAAACAGCTTCTTCGTGAACGCAGCTGAATGCTTACTGATTTTTTCCCACTGTACAGGGAAAATTCGAAGAGCAGAATTAACTAAATGCCTAGATGAATTACTTGTGACACTTTTCAAATCGACCAATAGAACTTTGCGATTCTTTGGGCAGCCTCCAACTTTTACTCCCCACTTAGAGAGTCGTTTTCTTTGTGTTAATGGGTCGCACTCAGGTCCGATAGGTGTGACTATTGACGTCATGATGCTTCTTTCTTATAAATGGAGGGAGAAGCTTGAATTTATCAGTTGTGTTTGCATTCAGTTTGGAGAATCATGTCTGGTCGTGGCAAAGGAGGAAAGGGCCTCGGTAAAGGTGGTGCTAAAAGACATCGTAAGGTTTTGCGCGATAACATTCAAGGTATTACCAAGCCCGCTATTCGCCGCTTGGCTCGTCGAGGTGGTGTCAAAGCGTATTTCAGGGCTTATTTATGAGGAGACCCGTGGTGTTTTGAAGGTGTTTTTGGAGAATGTCATCCGCGATGCTGTTACCTATACTGAACACGCTAAGAGGAAGACTGTTACAGCTATGGATGTGGTGTATGCTCTAAAACGCCAGGGCAGGACTCTCTACGGTTTTGGAGGCTAAAGTGTTTGGAATTAAGAAACTGACCCAAAGGCCCTTTTAAGGGCCACCGCACTTTGTCATGGAGATCTGTGGTTATGCTTCTTGTAGGTGTGTGCCGCATGCTTTTTAGTATTTATATTAGCCTGACTACCGAAGCACAACTGAAATAGCATTCATTATGTGCATGTGTTTTGCAGTATCGCTTTTTGTATTGCTACTCGACGGTGTAAAATAGGTCTGTCTGTATGTGATTGATCATATGCCCAGCTTTTTCTGACTATTCCACTACTGAATGGGGTCTTTGTGGAGACATTTCATTATGGAGTCCATTTACTGCTTGTGCAAACATGGATATACTACTGAAAGGTTTCACTTTGGTTTCAGTCAAGTGCTTGT
>NC_056737.1:1028797388-1028826292 GCF_019279795.1 Protopterus annectens
CCTAAGAAACCGAAAGGGGAAATACAACCTTTTCAGCTCTGCCATGAGTAAACCTTGAAAACCTCCTTGAATCTGCATGATCTGACTTGGCTAGCTTCAAAACAGCCCAATCTGGCAGTGTCAGACTTGAAGCTCTGAGTTTCTCACATGAAAATAGGGAAAATTCAAAAACAAAATCTGCGCACGGTTGACCCCGCCGTTCGCAAACCGACGCTAGTTAAGCGCAGCTGATGGTATGTTTCTCGCATCGAAGGGGCGCAAGTGTTGAGGAGGGTCTCTGCGCTTAACCGAGCCCTCCTGAATGGACACTATTCCCATAACTCTAAGATTCACAGTATAGACTCACGTATTTCCGTTCCCGCTGCTCGAAGACCGAAGGGAGTTAAGTGCACCCACTCACATATGTTACTTCCTCCGATAGGGTGGACGATCTGACGGGGGTCCCGGAATGTCACCTCACCCCTAGCCCCTAATAATCAGCGTATCTGTTAAACTGCCGGACGGTGGACGCCACCATTCGAAGACGGCACCGAGTTAAGTGCGCCCACCAAAATGCGGTTTAGGGAGCGATCGTCTGGAGGGGTTGAGGTTGATCCCACTGATGACGGACACCCGCTCTTTGAAATAAAGTAAGTAAATCAGTAGTTTCACCTGTCCACACGGTGGACGCCGTAAAACCCAGACCCCGAGAGTTAAGTGCAGCCGACCTGCCAAACGATGCCAATCGAAGCAGCCGAGGGGTTGAGCAAGGTCTGCTCAGTTAACTATACTCCCACTGACCTTTTCCCTGACCCTAAGAAACCGAAAGGGGAAATACAACCTTTTCAGCTCTGCCATGAGTAAACCTTGAAAACCTCCTTGAATCTGCATGATCTGACTTGGCTAGCTTCAAAACAGCCCAATCTGGCAGTGTCAGACTTGAAGCTCTGAGTTTCTCACATGAAAATAGGGAAAATTCAAAAACAAAATCTGCGCACGGTTGACCCCGCCGTTCGCAAACCGACGCTAGTTAAGCGCGCAGCTGATGGTATGTTTCTCGCATCGAAGGGGCGCAAGTGTTGAGGAGGGTCTCTGCGCTTAACCGAGCCCTCCTGAATGGACACTATTCCCATAACTCTAAGATTCACAGTATAGACTCACGTATTTCCGCCCCGCTGCTCGAAGACCGAAGGGAGTTAAGTGCACCCACTCACATATGTTACTTCCTCCGATAGGGTGGACGATCTGACGGGGGTCCCGGAATGTCACCTCACCCCTAGCCCCTAATAATCAGCGTATCTGTTAAACTGCCGGACGGTGGACGCCACCATTCGAAGACGGCACCGAGTTAAGTGGGCCCACCAAAATGCGGTTTAGGGAGCGATCGTCTGGAGGGGTTGAGGTTGATCCCACTGATGACGGACACCCGCTCTTTGAAATAAAGTAAGTAAATCAGTAGTTTCACCTGTCCACACGGTGGACGCCGTAAAACCCAGACCCCCGAGAGTTAAGTGCAGCCGACCTGCCAGAAGATGCCAATCGAAGCTGCCGAGGGGTTGAGCAAGGTCTGCTCAGTTAACTATACTCCCACTGACCATTTTCCTGACCCTAAGAAACCGAAAGGGGAAATACAACCTTTTCAGCTCTGCCATGAGTAAACCTTGAAAACCTCCTTGAATCTGCATGATCTGACTTGGCTAGCTTCAAAACAGCCCAATCTGGCAGTGTCAGACTTGAAGCTCTGAGTTTCTCACATGAAAATAGGGAAAATTCAAAAACAAAATCTGCGCACGGTTGACCCCGCCGTTCGCAAACCGACGCTAGTTAAGCGCGCAGCTGATGGTATGTTTCGCATCGAAGGGGCGCAAGTGTTGAGGAGGGTCTCTGCGCTTAACCGAGCCCTCCTGAATGGACACTATTCCCATAACTCTAAGATTCACAGTATAGACTCACGTATTTCCGCCCCGCTGCTCGAAGACCGAAGGGAGTTAAGTGCACCCACTCACATATGTTACTTCCTCCGATAGGGTGGACGATCTGACGGGGGTCCCGGAATGTCACCTCACCCCTAGCCCCTAATAATCAGCGTATCTGTTAAACTGCCGGACGGTGGACGCCACCATTCGAAGACGGCACCGAGTTAAGTGCGCCCACCAAAATGCAGTTTAGGGAGCGATCGTCTGGAAGGGTTGAGGTTGATCCCACTGATGACGGACACCCGCTCTTTGAAATAAAGTAAGTAAATCAGTAGTTTCACCTGTCCACACGGTGGACGCCGTAAAACCCAGACCCCCGAGAGTTAAGTGCAGCCGACCTGCCAGAAGATGCCAATCGAAGCTGCCGAGGGGTTGAGCAAGGTCTGCTCAGTTAACTATACTCCCACTGACCTTTTCCCTGACCCTAAGAAACCGAAAGGGGAAATACAACCTTTTCAGCTCTGCCATGAGTAAACCTTGAAAACCTCCTTGAATCTGCATGATCTGACTTGGCTAGCTTCAAAACAGCCCAATCTGGCAGTGTCAGACTTGAAGCTCTGAGTTTCTCACATGAAAATAGGGAAAATTCAAAAACAAAATCTGCGCACGGTTGACCCCGCCGTTCGCAAACCGACGCTAGTTAAAAGCGCAGCTGATGGTATGTTTCTCGCATCGAAGAGGCGCAAGTGTTGAGGAGGGTCTCTGCGCTTAACCGAGCCCTCCTGAATGGACACTATTCCCATAACTCTAAGATTCACAGTATAGACTCACGTATTTCCGCCCCCGCTGCTCGAAGACCGAAGGGAGTTAAGTGCACCCACTCACATATGTTACTTCCTCCGATAGGGTGGACGATCTGACGGGGGTCCCGGAATGTCACCTCACCCCTAGCCCCTAATAATCAGCGTATCTGTTAAACTGCCGGACGGTGGACGCCACCATTCGAAGACGGCACCGAGTTAAGTGCGCCCACCAAAATGCGGTTTAGGGAGCGATCGTCTGGAGGGGTTGAGGTTGATCCCACTGATGACGGACACCCGCTCTTTGAAATAAAGTAAGTAAATCAGTAGTTTCACCTGTCCACACGGTGGACGCCGTAAAACCCAGACCCCCGAGAGTTAAGTGCAGCCGACCTGCCAAAAGATGCCAATCGAAGCAGCCGAGGGGTTGAGCAAGGTCTGCTCAGTTAACTATACTCCCACTGACCTTTTCCCTGACCCTAAGAAACCAAAAGGGAAATACAACCTTTTCAGCTCTGCCATGAGTAAACCTTGAAAACCTCCTTGAATCTGCATGATCTGACTTGGCTAGCTTCAAAACAGCCCAATCTGGCAGTGTCAGACTTGAAGCTCTGAGTTTCTCACATGAAAATAGGGAAAATTCAAAAACAAAATCTGCGCACGGTTGACCCCGCCGTTCGCAAACCGACGCTAGTTAAGCGCGCAGCTGATGGTATGTTTCTCGCATCGAAGGGGCGCAAGTGTTGAGGAGGGTCTCTGCGCTTAACCGAGCCCTCCTGAATGGACACTATTCCCATAACTCTAAGATTCACAGTATAGACTCACGTATTTCCGCCCCCGCTGCTCGAAGACCGAAGGGAGTTAAGTGCACCCACTCACATATGTTACTTCCTCCGATAGGGTGGACGATCTGACGGGGGTCCCGGAATGTCACCTCACCCCTAGCCCCTAATAATCAGCGTATCTGTTAAACTGCCGGACGGTGGACGCCACCATTCGAAGACGGCACCGAGTTAAGTGCGCCCACCAAAATGCGGTTTAGGGAGCGATCGTCTGGAGGGGTTGAGGTTGATCCCACTGATGACGGACACCCGCTCTTTGAAATAAAGTAAGTAAATCAGTAGTTTCACCTGTCCACACGGTGGACGCCGTAAAACCCAGACCCCCGAGAGTTAAGTGCAGCCGACCTGCCAAAAGATGCCAATCGAAGCAGCCGAGGGTTGAGCAAGGTCTGCTCAGTTAACTATACTCCCACTGACCTTTTCCCTGACCCTAAGAAACCGAAAGGGGAAATACAACCTTTTCAGCTCTGCCATGAGTAAACCTTGAAAACCTCCTTGAATCTGCATGATCTGACTTGGCTAGCTTCAAAACAGCCCAATCTGGCAGTGTCAGACTTGAAGCTCTGAGTTTCTCACATGAAAATAGGGAAAATTCAAAAACAAAATCTGCGCACGGTTGACCCCGCCGTTCGCAAACCGGCGCTAGTTAAGCGCGCAGCTGATGGTATGTTTCTCGCATCGAAGGGGCGCAAGTGTTGAGGAGGGTCTCTGCGCTTAACCGAGCCCTCCTGAATGGACACTATTCCCATAACTCTAAGATTCACAGTATAGACTCACGTATTTCCGCCCGCTGCTCGAAGACCGAAGGGAGTTAAGTGCACCCACTCACATATGTTACTTCCTCCGATAGGGTGGACGATCTGACGGGGGTCCCGGAATGTCACCTCACCCCTAGCCCCTAATAATCAGCGTATCTGTTAAACTGCCGGACGGTGGACGCCACCATTCGAAGACGGCACCGAGTTAAGTGCGCCCACCAAAATGCCGTTTAGGGAGCGATCGTCTGGAGGGTTGAGGTTGATCCCACTGATGACGGACACCCGCTCTTTGAAATAAAGTAAGTAAATCAGTAGTTTCACCTGTCCACACGGTGGACGCCGTAAACCCAGACCCCCGAGAGTTAAGTGCAGCCGACCTGCCAGAAGATGCCAATCGAAGCTGCCGAGGGGTTGAGCAAGGTCTGCTCAGTTAACTATACTCCCACTGACCTTTTCCTGACCCTAGGAAACCGAAGGGGAAATACAACCTTTTCAGCTCTGCCATGAGTAAACCTTGAAAACCTCCTTGAATCTGCATGATCTGACTTGGCTAGCTTCAAAACAGCCCAATCTGGCAGTGTCAGACTTGAAGCTCTGAGTTTCTCACATGAAAATAGGGAAAATTCAAAAACAAAATCTGCGCACGGTTGACCCCGCCGTTCGCAAACCGACGCTAGTTAAGCGCGCAGCTGATGGTATGTTTCTCGCATCGAAGGGGCGCAAGTGTTGAGGAGGGTCTCTGCGCTTAACCGAGCCCTCCTGAATGGACACTATTCCCATAACTCTAAGATTCACAGTATAGACTCACGTATTTCTGCCCCCGCTGCTCGAAGACCGAAGGGAGTTAAGTGCACCCACTCACATATGTTACTTCCTCCGATAGGGTGGACGATCTGACGGGGGTCCCAGAATGTCACCTCACCCCTATCCCCTAATAATCAGCGTATCTGTTAAACTGCCGGACGGTGGACGCCACCATTCGAAGACGGCACCGAGTTAAGTGCGCCCACCAAAATGCCGTTTAGGGAGCGATCGTCTGGAGGGTTGAGGTTGATCCCACTGATGACGGACACCCGCTCTTTGAAATAAAGTAAGTAAATCAGTAGTTTCACCTGTCCACACGGTGGACGCCGTAAAACCCAGACCCCCGAGAGTTAAGTGCAGCCGACCTGCCAGAAGATGCCAATCGAAGCAGCCGAGGGCTTGAGCAAGGTCTGCTCAGTTAACTATACTCCCACTGACCTTTTCCTGACCCTAAGAAACCGAAGGGAAATACAACCTTTTCAGCTCTGCCATGAGTAAACCTTGAAAACCTCCTTGAATCTGCATGATCTGACTTGGCTAGCTTCAAAACAGCCCAATCTGGCAGTGTCAGACTTGAAGCTCTGAGTTTCTCACATGAAAATAGGGAAAATTCAAAAACAAAATCTGCGCACGGTTGACCCCGCCGTTCGCAAACCGGCGCTAGTTAAGCGCGCAGCTGATGGTATGTTTCTCGCATCGAAGGGGCGCAAGTGTTGAGGAGGGTCTCTGCGCTTAACCGAGCCCTCCTGAATGGACACTATTCCCATAACTCTAAGATTCACAGTATAGACTCACGTATTTCCGCCCCCGCTGCTCGAAGACCGAAGGGAGTTAAGTGCACCCACTCACATATGTTACTTCCTCCGATAGGGTGGACGATCTGACGGGGGTCCCGGAATGTCACCTCACCCCTAGCCCCTAATAATCAGCGTATCTGTTAAACTGCCGGACGGTGGACGCCACCATTCGAAGACGGCACCGAGTTAAGTGCGCCCACCAAAATGCGGTTTAGGGAGCGATCGTCTGGAGGGGTTGAGGTTGATCCCACTGATGACGGACACCCGCTCTTTGAAATAAAGTAAGTAAATCAGTAGTTTCACCTGTCCACACGGTGGACGCCGTAAAACCCAGACCCCCAAGAGTTAAGTGCAGCCGACCTGCCACAAGATGCCAATCGAAGCAGCCGAGGGGTTGAGCAAGGTCTGCTCAGTTAACTATACTCCCACTGACCTTTTCCCTGACCCTAAGAAACCAAAAGGGAAATACAACCTTTTCAGCTCTGCCATGAGTAAACCTTGAAAACCTCCTTGAATCTGCATGATCTGACTTGGCTAGCTTCAAAACAGCCCAATCTGGCAGTGTCAGACTTGAAGCTCTGAGTTTCTCACATGAAAATAGGGAAAATTCAAAAACAAAATCTGCGCACGGTTGACCCCGCCGTTCGCAAACCGACGCTAGTTAAGCTTGCAGCTGATGGTATGTTTCTCGCATCGAAGGGGCGCAAGTGTTGAGGAGGGTCTCTGCGCTTAACCGAGCCCTCCTGAATGGACACTATTCCCATAACTCTAAGATTCACAGTATAGACTCACGTATTTCCGCCCCCGCTGCTCGAAGACCGAAGGGAGTTAAGTGCACCCGCTCACATATGTTACTTCCTCCGATAGGGTGGACGATCTGACGGGGGTCCCGGAATGTCACCTCACCCCTAGCCCCTAATAATCAGCGTATCTGTTAAACTGCCGGACGGTGGACGCCACCATTCGAAGACGGCACCGAGTTAAGTGCGCCCACCAAAATGCCGTTTAGGGAGCGATCGTCTGGAGGGTTGAGGTTGATCCCACTGATGACGGACACCCGCTCTTTGAAATAAAGTAAGTAAATCAGTAGTTTCACCTGTCCACACGGTGGACGCCGTAAAACCCAGACCCCCGAGAGTTAAGTGCAGCCGACCTGCCAAAAGATGCCAATCGAAGCAGCCGAGGGTTGAGCAAGGTCTGCTCAGTTAACTATACTCCCACTGACCTTTTCCCTGACCCTAAGAAACCGAAGGGGAAATACAACCTTTTCAGCTCTGCCATGAGTAAACCTTGAAAACCTCCTTGAATCTGCATGATCTGACTTGGCTAGCTTCAAAACAGCCCAATCTGGCAGTGTCAGACTTGAAGCTCTGAGTTTCTCACATGAAAATAGGGAAAATTCAAAAACAAAATCTGCGCACGGTTGACCCCGCCGTTCGCAAACCGACGCTAGTTAAGCGCGCAGCTGATGGTATGTTTCTCGCATCGAAGGGGCGCAAGTGTTGAGGAGGGTCTCTGCGCTTAACCGAGCCCTCCTGAATGGACACTATTCCCATAACTCTAAGATTCACAGTATAGACTCACGTATTTCCGCCCCCGCTGCTCGAAGACCGAAGGGAGTTAAGTGCACCCACTCACATATGTTACTTCATCCGATAGGGTGGACGATCTGACGGGGGTCCCGGAATGTCACCTCACCCCTATCCCCTAATAATCAGCGTATCTGTTAAACTGCCGGACGGTGGACGCCACCATTCGAAGACGGCACCGAGTTAAGTGCGCCCACCAAAATGCGGTTTAGGGAGCGATCGTCTGGAGGGGTTGAGGTTGATCCCACTGATGACGGACACCCGCTCTTTGAAATAAAGTAAGTAAATCAGTAGTTTCACCTGTCCACACGGTGGACGCCGTAAAACCCAGACCCCCGAGAGTTAAGTGCAGCCGACCTGCCAGAAGATGCCAATCGAAGCTGCCGAGGGGTTGAGCAAGGTCTGCTCAGTTAACTATACTCCCACTGACCTTTTCCCTGACCCTAAGAAACCGAAAGGGGAAATACAACCTTTTCAGCTCTGCCATGAGTAAACCTTGAAAACCTCCTTGAATCTGCATGATCTGACTTGGCTAGCTTCAAAACAGCCCAATCTGGCAGTGTCAGACTTGAAGCTCTGAGTTTCTCACATGAAAATAGGGAAAATTCAAAAACAAAATCTGCGCACGGTTGACCCCGCCGTTCGCAAACCGACGCTAGTTAAGTGCGCAGCTGATGGTATGTTTCTCGCATCGAAGAGGCGCAAGTGTTGAGGAGGGTCTCTGCGCTTAACCGAGCCCTCCTGAATGGACACTATTCCCATAACTCTAAGATTCACAGTATAGACTCACGTATTTCCGCCCGCTGCTCGAAGACCGAAGGGAGTTAAGTGCACCCACTCACATATGTTACTTCCTCCGATAGGGTGGACGATCTGACGGGGGTCCCGGAATGTCACCTCACCCCTAGCCCCTAATAATCAGCGTATCTGTTAAACTGCCGGACGGTGGACGCCACCATTCGAAGACGGCACCGAGTTAAGTGCGCCCACCAAAATGCCGTTTAGGGAGCGATCGTCTGGAGGGGTTGAGGTTGATCCCACTGATGACGGACACCCGCTCTTTGAAATAAAGTAAGTAAATCAGTAGTTTCACCTGTCCACACGGTGGACGCCGTAAAACCCAGACCCCCGAGAGTTAAGTGCAGCCGACCTGCCAAACGATGCCAATCGAAGCAGCCGAGGGGTTGAGCAAGGTCTGCTCAGTTAACTATACTCCCACTGACCTTTTCCCTGACCCTAAGAAACCGAAAGGGGAAATACAACCTTTTCAGCTCTGCCATGAGTAAACCTTGAAAACCTCCTTGAATCTGCATGATCTGACTTGGCTAGCTTCAAAACAGCCCAATCTGGCAGTGTCAGACTTGAAGCTCTGAGTTTCTCACATGAAAATAGGGAAAATTCAAAAACAAAATCTGCGCACGGTTGACCCCGCCGTTCGCAAACCGACGCTAGTTAAGCGCGCAGCTGATGGTATGTTTCTCGCATCGAAGGGCGCAAGTGTTGAGGAGGGTCTCTGCGCTTAACCGAGCCCTCCTGAATGGACACTATTCCCATAACTCTAAGATTCACAGTATAGACTCACGTATTTCCGCCCGCTGCTCGAAGACCGAAGGGAGTTAAGTGCACCCACTCACATATGTTACTTCCTCCGATAGGGTGGACGATCTGACGGGGGTCCCGGAATGTCACCTCACCCCTAGCCCCTAATAATCAGCGTATCTGTTAAACTGCCGGACGGTGGACGCCACCATTCGAAGACGGCACCGAGTTAAGTGCGCCCACCAAAATGCGGTTTAGGGAGCGATCGTCTGGAGGGTTGAGGTTGATCCCACTGATGACGGACACCCGCTCTTTGAAATAAAGTAAGTAAATCAGTAGTTTCACCTGTCCACACGGTGGACGCCGTAAAACCCAGACCCCGAGAGTTAAGTGCAGCCGACCTGCCAGAAGATGCCAATCGAAGCTGCCGAGGGGTTGAGCAAGGTCTGCTCAGTTAACTATACTCCCACTGACCTTTTCCCTGACCCTAAGAAACCGAAAGGGGAAATACAACCTTTTCAGCTCTGCCATGAGTAAACCTTGAAAACCTCCTTGAATCTGCATGATCTGACTTGGCTAGCTTCAAAACAGCCCAATCTGGCAGTGTCAGACTTGAAGCTCTGAGTTTCTCACATGAAAATAGGGAAAATTCAAAAACAAAATCTGCGCACGGTTGACCCCGCCGTTCGCAAACCGACGCTAGTTAAGCGCGCAGCTGATGGTATGTTTCTCGCATCGAAGGGGCGCAAGTGTTGAGGAGGGTCTCTGCGCTTAACCGAGCCCTCCTGAATGGACACTATTCCCATAACTCTAAGATTCACAGTATAGACTCACGTATTTCCGCCCCCGCTGCTCGAAGACCGAAGGGAGTTAAGTGCACCCACTCACATATGTTACTTCCTCCGATAGGGTGGACGATCTGACGGGGGTCCCGGAATGTCACCTCACCCCTAGCCCCTAATAATCAGCGTATCTGTTAAACTGCCGGACGGTGGACGCCACCATTCGAAGACGGCACCGAGTTAAGTGCGCCCACCAAAATGCGGTTTAGGAGCGATTGTCTGGAGGGTTGAGGTTGATCCCACTGATGACGGACACCCGCTCTTTGAAATAAAGTAAGTAAATCAGTAGTTTCACCTGTCCACACGGTGGACGCCGTAAAACAGACCCCGAGAGTTAAGTGCAGCCGACCTGCCAAACGATTCCAATCGAAGCAGCCGAGGGTTGAGCAAGGTCTGCTCAGTTAACTATACTCCCACTGACCTTTTCCTGACCCTAAGAAACCGAAGGGAAATACAACCTTTTCAGCTCTGCCATGAGTAAACCTTGAAAACCTCCTTGAATCTGCATGATCTGACTTGGCTAGCTTCAAAACAGCCCAATCTGGCAGTGTCAGACTTGAAGCTCTGAGTTTCTCACATGAAAATAGGGAAAATTCAAAAACAAAATCTGCGCACGGTTGACCCCGCCGTTCGCAAACCGACGCTAGTTAAGCGCGCAGCTGATGGTATGTTTCTCGCATCGAAGGGGCGCAAGTGTTGAGGAGGGTCTCTGCGCTTAACCGAGCCCTCCTGAATGGACACTATTCCCATAACTCTAAGATTCACAGTATAGACTCACGTATTTCCGCCCCGCTGCTCGAAGACCGAAGGGAGTTAAGTGCACCCGCTCACATATGTTACTTCCTCCGATAGGGTGGACGATCTGACGGGGGTCCCAGAATGTCACCTCACCCCTATCCCCTAATAATCAGCGTATCTGTTAAACTGCCGGACGGTGGACGCCACCATTCGAAGACGGCACCGAGTTAAGTGCGCCCAACAAAATGCGGTTTAGGGAGCGATCGTCTGGAGGGGTTGAGGTTGATTCCACTGATGACGGACACCCGCTATTTGAAATAAAGTTAGTAAATCAGTAGTTTCACCTGTCCACACGGTGGACGCCGTAAAACCAAGACCCCGAGAGTTAAGTGCAGCCGACCTGCCAAACGATGCCAATCGAAGCAGCCGAGGGGTTGAGCAAGGTCTGCTCAGTTAACTATACTCCCACTGACCTTTTCCCTGACCCTAAGAAACCGAAAGGGGAAATACAACCTTTTCAGCTCTGCCATGAGTAAACCTTGAAAACCTCCTTGAATCTGCATGATCTGACTTGGCTAGCTTCAAAACAGCCCAATCTGGCAGTGTCAGACTTGAAGCTCTGAGTTTCTCACATGAAAATAGGGAAAATTCAAAAACAAAATCTGCGCACGGTTGACCCCGCCGTTCGCAAACCGACGCTAGTTAAGCGCGCAGCTGATGGTATGTTTCTCGCATCGAAGGGGCGCAAGTGTTGAGGAGGGTCTCTGCGCTTAACCGAGCCCTCCTGAATGGACACTATTCCCATAACTCTAAGATTCACAGTATAGACTCACGTATTTCCGCCCCGCTGCTCGAAGACCGAAGGGAGTTAAGTGCACCCACTCACATATGTTACTTCCTCCGATAGGGTGGACGATCTGACGGGGGTCCCGGAATGTCACCTCACCCCTAGCCCCTAATAATCAGCGTATCTGTTAAACTGCCGGACGGTGGACGCCACCATTCGAAGACGGCACCGAGTTAAGTGCGCCCACCAAAATGCGGTTTAGGGAGCGATCGTCTGGAGGGGTTGAGGTTGATCCCACTGATGACGGACACCCGCTCTTTGAAATAAAGTAAGTAAATCAGTAGTTTCACCTGTCCACACGGTGGACGCCGTAAAACCCAGACCCCCGAGAGTTAAGTGCAGCCGACCTGCCAGAAGATGCCAATCGAAGCTGCCGAGGGGTTGAGCAAGGTCTGCTCAGTTAACTATACTCCCACTGACCTTTTCCCTGACCCTAAGAAACCGAAAGGGGAAATACAACCTTTTCAGCTCTGCCATGAGTAAACCTTGAAAACCTCCTTGAATCTGCATGATCTGACTTGGCTAGCTTCAAAACAGCCCAATCTGGCAGTGTCAGACTTGAAGCTCTGAGTTTCTCACATGAAAATAGGGAAAATTCAAAAACAAAATCTGCGCACGGTTGACCCCGCCGTTCGCAAACCGACGCTAGTTAAGCGCGCAGCTGATGGTATGTTTCTCGCATCGAAGGGGCGCAAGTGTTGAGGAGGGTCTCTGCGCTTAACCGAGCCCTCCTGAATGGACACTATTCCCATAACTCTAAGATTCACAGTATAGACTCACGTATTTCCGCCCGCTGCTCGAAGACCGAAGGGAGTTAAGTGCACCCACTCACATATGTTACTTCATCCGATAGGGTGGACGATCTGACGGGGGTCCCGGAATGTCACCTCACCCCTATCCCCTAATAATCAGCGTATCTGTTAAACTGCCGGACGGTGGACGCCACCATTCGAAGACGGCACCGAGTTAAGTGCGCCCACCAAAATGCGGTTTAGGGAGCGATCGTCTGGAGGGGTTGAGGTTGATCCCACTGATGACGGACACCCGCTCTTTGAAATAAAGTAAGTAAATCAGTAGTTTCACCTGTCCACACGGTGGACGCCGTAAAACCCAGACCCCCGAGAGTTAAGTGCAGCCGACCTGCCAAACGATGCCAATCGAAGCAGCCGAGGGGTTGAGCAAGGTCTGCTCAGTTAACTATACTCCCACTGACCTTTTCCCTGACCCTAAGAAACCGAAAGGGGAAATACAACCTTTTCAGCTCTGCCATGAGTAAACCTTGAAAACCTCCTTGAATCTGCATGATCTGACTTGGCTAGCTTCAAAACAGCCCAATCTGGCAGTGTCAGACTTGAAGCTCTGAGTTTCTCACATGAAAATAGGGAAAATTCAAAAACAAAATCTGCGCACGGTTGACCCCGCCGTTCGCAAACCGACGCTAGTTAAGCGCAGCTGATGGTATGTTTCTCGCATCGAAGGGGCGCAAGTGTTGAGGAGGGTCTCTGCGCTTAACCGAGCCCTCCTGAATGGACACTATTCCCATAACTCTAAGATTCACAGTATAGACTCACGTATTTCCGCCCCGCTGCTCGAAGACCGAAGGGAGTTAAGTGCACCCACTCACATATGTTACTTCCTCCGATAGGGTGGACGATCTGACGGGGGTCCCGGAATGTCACCTCACCCCTAGCCCCTAATAATCAGCGTATCTGTTAAACTGCCGGACGGTGGACGCCACCATTCGAAGACGGCACCGAGTTAAGTGCGCCCACCAAAATGCCGTTTAGGGAGCGATCGTCTGGAGGGGTTGAGGTTGATCCCACTGATGACGGACACCCGCTCTTTGAAATAAAGTAAGTAAATCAGTAGTTTCACCTGTCCACACGGTGGACGCCGTAAAACCAAGACCCCGAGAGTTAAGTGCAGCCGACCTGCCAAACGATGCCAATCGAAGCAGCCGAGGGGTTGAGCAAGGTCTGCTCAGTTAACTATACTCCCACTGACCTTTCCCTGACCCTAAGAAACCAAAAGGGGAAATACAACCTTTTCAGCTCTGCCATGAGTAAACCTTGAAAACCTCCTTGAATCTGCATGATCTGACTTGGCTAGCTTCAAAACAGCCCAATCTGGCAGTGTCAGACTTGAAGCTCTGAGTTTCTCACATGAAAATAGGGAAAATTCAAAAACAAAATCTGCGCACGGTTGACCCCGCCGTTCGCAAACCGACGCTAGTTAAGCGCGCAGCTGATGGTATGTTTCTCGCATCGAAGGGGCGCAAGTGTTGAGGAGGGTCTCTGCGCTTAACCGAGCCCTCCTGAATGGACACTATTCCCATAACTCTAAGATTCACAGTATAGACTCACGTATTTCCGCCCCGCTGCTCGAAGACCGAAGGGAGTTAAGTGCACCCACTCACATATGTTACTTCCTCCGATAGGGTGGACGATCTGACGGGGGTCCCGGAATGTCACCTCACCCCTAGCCCCTAATAATCAGCGTATCTGTTAAACTGCCGGACGGTGGACGCCACCATTCGAAGACGGCACCGAGTTAAGTGCGCCCACCAAAATGCGGTTTAGGGAGCGATCGTCTGGAGGGGTTGAGGTTGATCCCACTGATGACGGACACCCGCTCTTTGAAATAAAGTAAGTAAATCAGTAGTTTCACCTGTCCACACGGTGGACGCCGTAAAACCAAGACCCCGAGAGTTAAGTGCAGCCGACCTGCCAAACGATGCCAATCGAAGCAGCCGAGGGTTGAGCAAGGTCTGCTCAGTTAACTATACTCCCACTGACCTTTTCCCTGACCCTAAGAAAAAAAAGGGGAAATACAACCTTTTCAGCTCTGCCATGAGTAAACCTTGAAAACCTCCTTGAATCTGCATGATCTGACTTGGCTAGCTTCAAAACAGCCCAATCTGGCAGTGTCAGACTTGAAGCTCTGAGTTTCTCACATGAAAATAGGGAAAATTCAAAAACAAAATCTGCGCGGTTGACCCCGCCGTTCGCAAACCGACGCTAGTTAAGCGCGCAGCTGATGGTATGTTTCTCGCATCGAAGGGGCGCAAGTGTTGAGGAGGGTCTCTGCGCTTAACCGAGCCCTCCTGAATGGACACTATTCCCATAACTCTAAGATTCACAGTATAGACTCACGTATTTCCGCCCCGCTGCTCGAAGACCGAAGGGAGTTAAGTGCACCCACTCACATATGTTACTTCCTCCGATAGGGTGGACGATCTGACGGGGGTCCCGGAATGTCACCTCACCCCTAGCCCCTAATAATCAGCGTATCTGTTAAACTGCCGGACGGTGGACGCCACCATTCGAAGACGGCACCGAGTTAAGTGCGCCCACCAAAATGCGGTTTAGGGAGCGATCGTCTGGAGGGGTTGAGGTTGATCCCACTGATGACGGACACCCGCTCTTTGAAATAAAGTAAGTAAATCAGTAGTTTCACCTGTCCACACGGTGGACGCCGTAAAACCCAGACCCCGAGAGTTAAGTGCAGCCGACCTGCCAAACGATGCCAATCGAAGCAGCCGAGGGTTGAGCAAGGTCTGCTCAGTTAACTATACTCCCACTGACCTTTTCCCTGACCCTAAGAAACCGAAAGGGGAAATACAACCTTTTCAGCTCTGCCATGAGTAAACCTTGAAAACCTCCTTGAATCTGCATGATCTGACTTGGCTAGCTTCAAAACAGCCCAATCTGGCAGTGTCAGACTTGAAGCTCTGAGTTTCTCACATGAAAATAGGGAAAATTCAAAAACAAAATCTGCGCACGGTTGACCCCGCCGTTCGCAAACCGACGCTAGTTAAGCGCGCAGCTGATGGTATGTTTCTCGCATCGAAGGGGCGCAAGTGTTGAGGAGGGTCTCTGCGCTTAACCGAGCCCTCCTGAATGGACACTATTCCCATAACTCTAAGATTCACAGTATAGACTCACGTATTTCCGCCCGCTGCTCGAAGACCGAAGGGAGTTAAGTGCACCCACTCACATATGTTACTTCCTCCGATAGGGTGGACGATCTGACGGGGGTCCCGGAATGTCACCTCACCCCTAGCCCCTAATAATCAGCGTATCTGTTAAACTGCCGGACGGTGGACGCCACCATTCGAAGACGGCACCGAGTTAAGTGCGCCCACCAAAATGCGGTTTAGGGAGCGATCGTCTGGAGGGGTTGAGGTTGATCCCACTGATGACGGACACCCGCTCTTTGAAATAAAGTAAGTAAATCAGTAGTTTCACCTGTCCACACGGTGGACGCCGTAAAACCCAGACCCCCGAGAGTTAAGTGCAGCCGACCTGCCAAACGATGCCAATCGAAGCAGCCGAGGGGTTGAGCAAGGTCTGCTCAGTTAACTATACTCCCACTGACCTTTTCCCTGACCCTAAGAAACCGAAAGGGGAAATACAACCTTTTCAGCTCTGCCATGAGTAAACCTTGAAAACCTCCTTGAATCTGCATGATCTGACTTGGCTAGCTTCAAAACAGCCCAATCTGGCAGTGTCAGACTTGAAGCTCTGAGTTTCTCACATGAAAATAGGGAAAATTCAAAAACAAAATCTGCGCACGGTTGACCCCGCCGTTCGCAAACCGACGCTAGTTAAGCGCGCAGCTGATGGTATGTTTCTCGCATCGAAGGGGCGCAAGTGTTGAGGAGGGTCTCTGCGCTTAACCGAGCCCTCCTGAATGGACACTATTCCCATAACTCTAAGATTCACAGTATAGACTCACGTATTTCCGCCCCGCTGCTCGAAGACCGAAGGGAGTTAAGTGCACCCACTCACATATGTTACTTCCTCCGATAGGGTGGACGATCTGACGGGGGTCCCGGAATGTCACCTCACCCCTAGCCCCTAATAATCAGCGTATCTGTTAAACTGCCGGACGGTGGACGCCACCATTCGAAGACGGCACCGAGTTAAGTGCGCCCACCAAAATGCGGTTTAGGGAGCGATCGTCTGGAGGGGTTGAGGTTGATCCCACTGATGACGGACACCCGCTCTTTGAAATAAAGTAAGTAAATCAGTAGTTTCACCTGTCCACACGGTGGACGCCGTAAAACCAAGACCCCGAGAGTTAAGTGCAGCCGACCTGCCAAACGATGCCAATCGAAGCAGCCGAGGGGTTGAGCAAGGTCTGCTCAGTTAACTATACTCCCACTGACCTTTTCCCTGACCCTAAGAAACCGAAAGGGGAAATACAACCTTTTCAGCTCTGCCATGAGTAAACCTTGAAAACCTCCTTGAATCTGCATGATCTGACTTGGCTAGCTTCAAAACAGCCCAATCTGGCAGTGTCAGACTTGAAGCTCTGAGTTTCTCACATGAAAATAGGGAAAATTCAAAAACAAAATCTGCGCACGGTTGACCCCGCCGTTCGCAAACCGACGCTAGTTAAGCGCGCAGCTGATGGTATGTTTCTCGCATCGAAGGGGCGCAAGTGTTGAGGAGGGTCTCTGCGCTTAACCGAGCCCTCCTGAATGGACACTATTCCCATAACTCTAAGATTCACAGTATAGACTCACGTATTTCCGCCCCCGCTGCTCGAAGACCGAAGGGAGTTAAGTGCACCCACTCACATATGTTACTTCCTCCGATAGGGTGGACGATCTGACGGGGGTCCCGGAATGTCACCTCACCCCTATCCCCTAATAATCAGCGTATCTGTTAAACTGCCGGACGGTGGACGCCACCATTCGAAGACGGCACCGAGTTAAGTGCGCCCACCAAAATGCCGTTTAGGGAGCGATCGTCTGGAGGGGTTGAGGTTGATCCCACTGATGACGGACACCCGCTCTTTGAAATAAAGTAAGTAAATCAGTAGTTTCACCTGTCCACACGGTGGACGCCGTAAAACCCAGACCCCCGAGAGTTAAGTGCAGCCGACCTGCCAAACGATGCCAATCGAAGCAGCCGAGGGGTTGAGCAAGGTCTGCTCAGTTAACTATACTCCCACTGACCTTTTCCCTGACCCTAAGAAACCGAAAGGGGAAATACAACCTTTTCAGCTCTGCCATGAGTAAACCTTGAAAACCTCCTTGAATCTGCATGATCTGACTTGGCTAGCTTCAAAACAGCCCAATCTGGCAGTGTCAGACTTGAAGCTCTGAGTTTCTCACATGAAAATAGGGAAAATTCAAAAACAAAATCTGCGCACGGTTGACCCCGCCGTTCGCAAACCGACGCTAGTTAAGCGCGCAGCTGATGGTATGTTTCTCGCATCGAAGGGGCGCAAGTGTTGAGGAGGGTCTCTGCGCTTAACCGAGCCCTCCTGAATGGACACTATTCCCATAACTCTAAGATTCACAGTATAGACTCACGTATTTCCGCCCGCTGCTCGAAGACCGAAGGGAGTTAAGTGCACCCACTCACATATGTTACTTCCTCCGATAGGGTGGACGATCTGACGGGGGTCCCGGAATGTCACCTCACCCCTAGCCCCTAATAATCAGCGTATCTGTTAAACTGCCGGACGGTGGACGCCACCATTCGAAGACGGCACCGAGTTAAGTGCGCCCACCAAAATGCGGTTTAGGGAGCGATCGTCTGGAGGGGTTGAGGTTGATCCCACTGATGACGGACACCCGCTCTTTGAAATAAAGTAAGTAAATCAGTAGTTTCACCTGTCCACACGGTGGACGCAGTAAAACCCAGACCCCCGAGAGTTAAGTGCAGCCGACCTGCCAAACGATGCCAATCGAAGCAGCCGAGGGGTTGAGCAAGGTCTGCTCAGTTAACTATACTCCCACTGACCTTTTCCCTGACCCTAAGAAACCGAAAGGGGAAATACAACCTTTTCAGCTCTGCCATGAGTAAACCTTGAAAACCTCCTTGAATCTGCATGATCTGACTTGGCTAGCTTCAAAACAGCCCAATCTGGCAGTGTCAGACTTGAAGCTCTGAGTTTCTCACATGAAAATAGGGAAAATTCAAAAACAAAATCTGCGCACGGTTGACCCCGCCGTTCGCAAACCGACGCTAGTTAAGCGGACAGCTGATGGTATGTTTCTCGCATCGAAGGGGCGCAAGTGTTGAGGAGGGTCTCTGCGCTTAACCGAGCCCTCCTGAATGGACACTATTCCCATAACTCTAAGATTCACAGTATAGACTCACGTATTTCCGCCCCCGCTGCTCGAAGACCGAAGGGAGTTAAGTGCACCCACTCACATATGTTACTTCCTCCGATAGGGTGGACGATCTGACGGGGGTCCCGGAATGTCACCTCACCCCTATCCCCTAATAATCAGCGTATCTGTTAAACTGCCGGACGGTGGACGCCACCATTCGAAGACGGCACCGAGTTAAGTGCGCCCACCAAAATGCCGTTTAGGGAGCGATCGTCTGGAGGGGTTGAGGTTGATCCCACTGATGACGGACACCCGCTCTTTGAAATAAAGTAAGTAAATCAGTAGTTTCACCTGTCCACACGGTGGACGCCGTAAAACCCAGACCCCCGAGAGTTAAGTGCAGCCGACCTGCCAAACGATGCCAATCGAAGCAGCCGAGGGGTTGAGCAAGGTCTGCTCAGTTAACTATACTCCCACTGACCTTTTCCCTGACCCTAAGAAACCGAAAGGGGAAATACAACCTTTTCAGCTCTGCCATGAGTAAACCTTGAAAACCTCCTTGAATCTGCATGATCTGACTTGGCTAGCTTCAAAACAGCCCAATCTGGCAGTGTCAGACTTGAAGCTCTGAGTTTCTCACATGAAAATAGGGAAAATTCAAAAACAAAATCTGCGCACGGTTGACCCCGCCGTTCGCAAACCGACGCTAGTTAAGCGGACAGCTGATGGTATGTTTCTCGCATCGAAGGGGCGCAAGTGTTGAGGAGGGTCTCTGCGCTTAACCGAGCCCTCCTGAATGGACACTATTCCCATAACTCTAAGATTCACAGTATAGACTCACGTATTTCCGCCCCCGCTGCTCGAAGACCGAAGGGAGTTAAGTGCACCCACTCACATATGTTACTTCCTCCGATAGGGTGGACGATCTGACGGGGGTCCCGGAATGTCACCTCACCCCTAGCCCCTAATAATCAGCGTATCTGTTAAACTGCCGGACGGTGGACGCCACCATTCGAAGACGGCACCGAGTTAAGTGCGCCCACCAAAATGCGGTTTAGGGAGCGATCGTCTGGAGGGGTTGAGGTTGATCCCACTGATGACGGACACCCGCTCTTTGAAATAAAGTAAGTAAATCAGTAGTTTCACCTGTCCACACGGTGGACGCGGTAAATCCCAGACCCCCGAGAGTTAAGTGCAGCCGACCTGCCAAACGATGCCAATCGAAGCAGCCGAGGGGTTGAGCAAGGTCTGCTCAGTTAACTATACTCCCACTGACCTTTTCCCTGACCCTAAGAAACCGAAAGGGGAAATACAACCTTTTCAGCTCTGCCATGAGTAAACCTTGAAAACCTCCTTGAATCTGCATGATCTGACTTGGCTAGCTTCAAAACAGCCCAATCTGGCAGTGTCAGACTTGAAGCTCTGAGTTTCTCACATGAAAATAGGGAAAATTCAAAAACAAAATCTGCGCACGGTTGACCCCGCCGTTCGCAAACCGACGCTAGTTAAGCGCGCAGCTGATGGTATGTTTCTCGCATCGAAGGGGCGCAAGTGTTGAGGAGGGTCTCTGCGCTTAACCGAGCCCTCCTGAATGGACACTATTCCCATAACTCTAAGATTCACAGTATAGACTCACGTATTTCCGCCCCGCTGCTCGAAGACCGAAGGGAGTTAAGTGCACCCACTCACATATGTTACTTCCTCCGATAGGGTGGACGATCTGACGGGGGTCCCGGAATGTCACCTCACCCCTAGCCCCTAATAATCAGCGTATCTGTTAAACTGCCGGACGGTGGACGCCACCATTCGAAGACGGCACCGAGTTAAGTGCGCCCACCAAAATGCGGTTTAGGGAGCGATCGTCTGGAGGGCTGAGGTTGATCCCACTGATGACGGACACCCGCTCTTTGAAATAAAGTAAGTAAATCAGTAGTTTCACCTGTCCACACGGTGGACGCCATAAAACCCAGACCCCCGAGAGTTAAGTGCAGCCGACCTGCCAGAAGATGCCAATCGAAGCTGCCGAGGGGTTGAGCAAGGTCTGCTCAGTTAACTATACTCCCACTGACCTTTTCCCTGACCCTAAGAAACCGAAGGGGAAATACAACCTTTTCAGCTCTGCCATGAGTAAACCTTGAAAACCTCCTTGAATCTGCATGATCTGACTTGGCTAGCTTCAAAACAGCCCAATCTGGCAGTGTCAGACTTGAAGCTCTGAGTTTCTCACATGAAAATAGGGAAAATTCAAAAACAAAATCTGCGCACGGTTGACCCCGCCGTTCGCAAACCGACGCTAGTTAAGCGCGCAGCTGATGGTATGTTTCTCGCATCGAAGGGGCGCAAGTGTTGAGGAGGGTCTCTGCGCTTAACCGAGCCCTCCTGAATGGACACTATTCCCATAACTCTAAGATTCACAGTATAGACTCACGTATTTCCGCCCCCGCTGCTCGAAGACCGAAGGGAGTTAAGTGCACCCACTCACATATGTTACTTCCTCCGATAGGGTGGACGATCTGACGGGGGTCCCGGAATGTCACCTCACCCCTAGCCCCTAATAATCAGCGTATCTGTTAAACTGCCGGACGGTGGACGCCACCATTCGAAGACGGCACCGAGTTAAGTGCGCCCACCAAAATGCAGTTTAGGGAGCGATCGTCTGGAGAGGTTGAGATTGATCCCACTTATGACGGACACCCGTACTTTGAAATAAAGTAAGCAAATCAGTAGTTTCACCTGTCCACATGGTGGACGCCGTAAAACCCAGACCCCCGAGAGTTAAGTGCAGCCGACCTGCCAAACGATGCCAATCAAAGCAGCCGAGGTGTTGAGCAAGGTCTGCTCAGTTAACTATACTCCCACTGACCTTTTCCCTGACCCTAAGAAACCGACAGGGGAAATACAACCTTTTCAGCTCTGCCATGAGTAAACCTTGAAAACCTCCTTGAATCTGCATGATCTGACTTGGCTAGCTTCAAAACAGCCCAATCTGGCAGTGTCAGACTTGAAGCTCTGAGTTTCTCACATGAAAATAGGGAAAATTCAAAAACAAAATCTGCGCACGGTTGACCCCGCCGTTCGCAAACCGACGCTAGTTAAGCGCGCAGCTGATGGTATGTTTCTCACATCGAAGGGGCGCAAGTGTTGAGGAGGGTCTCTGCGCTTAACCGAGCCCTCCTGAATGGACACTATTCCCATAACTCTAAGATTCACAGTATAGACTCACGTATTTCCGCCGCCGCTCCCCCGAAGACCGAAAGGAGTTAAGTGCACCCGCTCACATATGTTACTTCCTCCGATAGGGTGGACGATCTGACGGGGGTCCCGGAATGTCACCTCACCCCTAGCCCCTAATAATCAGCGTATCTGTTAAACTGCCGGACGGTGGACGCCACCATTCGAAGACGGCACCGAGTTAAGTGCGCCCACCAAAATGCCGTTTAGGGAGCGATCGTCTGGAGGGGTTGAGGTTGATCCCACTGATGACGGACACCCGCTCTTTGAAATAAAGTAAGTAAATCAGTAGTTTCACCTGTCCACACGGTGGACGCCATAAAACCAAGACCCCGAGAGTTAAGTGCAGCCGACCTGCCAAACGATGCCAATCGAAGCAGCCGAGGGGTTGAGCAAGGTCTGCTCAGTTAACTATACTCCCACTGACCTTTTCCCTGACCCTAAGAAACCAAAAGGGAAATACAACCTTTTCAGCTCTGCCATGAGTAAACCTTGAAAACCTCCTTGAATCTGCATGATCTGACTTGGCTAGCTTCAAAACAGCCCAATCTGGCAGTGTCAGACTTGAAGCTCTGAGTTTCTCACATGAAAATAGGGAAAATTCAAAAACAAAATCTGCGCACGGTTGACCCCGCCGTTCGCAAACCGACGCTAGTTAAGCGCGCAGCTGATGGTATGTTTCTCGCATCGAAGGGGCGCAAGTGTTGAGGAGGGTCTCTGCGCTTAACCGAGCCCTCCTGAATGGACACTATTCCCATAACTCTAAGATTCACAGTATAGACTCACGTATTTCCGCCCCGCTGCTCGAAGACCGAAGGGAGTTAAGTGCACCCACTCACATATGTTACTTCCTCCGATAGGGTGGACGATCTGACGGGGGTCCCGGAATGTCACCTCACCCCTATCCCCTAATAATCAGCGTATCTGTTAAACTGCCGGACGGTGGACGCCACCATTCGAAGACGGCACCGAGTTAAGTGCGCCCACCAAAATGCCGTTTAGGGAGCGATCGTCTGGAGGGGTTGAGGTTGATCCCACTGATGACGGACACCCGCTCTTTGAAATAAAGTAAGTAAATCAGTAGTTTCACCTGTCCACACGGTGGACGCCATAAAACCCAGACCCCCGAGAGTTAAGTGCAGCCGACCTGCCAAACGATGCCAATCGAAGCAGCCGAGGGGTTGAGCAAGGTCTGCTCAGTTAACTATACTCCCACTGACCTTTTCCCTGACCCTAAGAAACCGAAAGGGGAAATACAACCTTTTCAGCTCTGCCATGAGTAAACCTTGAAAACCTCCTTGAATCTGCATGATCTGACTTGGCTAGCTTCAAAACAGCCCAATCTGGCAGTGTCAGACTTGAAGCTCTGAGTTTCTCACATGAAAATAGGGAAAATTCAAAAACAAAATCTGCGCACGGTTGACCCCGCCGTTCGCAAACCGACGCTAGTTAAGCGCGCAGCTGATGGTATGTTTCTCGCATCGAAGGGGCGCAAGTGTTGAGGAGGGTCTCTGCGCTTAACCGAGCCCTCCTGAATGGACACTATTCCCATAACTCTAAGATTCACAGTATAGACTCACGTATTTCCGCCCCCGCTGCTCGAAGACCGAAGGGAGTTAAGTGCACCCACTCACATATGTTACTTCCTCCGATAGGGTGGACGATCTGACGGGGGTCCCGGAATGTCACCTCACCCCTAGCCCCTAATAATCAGCGTATCTGTTAAACTGCCGGACGGTGGACGCCACCATTCGAAGACGGCACCGAGTTAAGTGCGCCCACCAAAATGCGGTTTAGGGAGCGATCGTCTGGAGGGGTTGAGGTTGATCCCACTGATGACGGACACCCGCTCTTTGAAATAAAGTAAGTAAATCAGTAGTTTCACCTGTCCACACGGTGGACGCCGTAAAACCCAGACCCCCGAGAGTTAAGTGCAGCCGACCTGCCAAACGATGCCAATCGAAGCAGCCGAGGGTTGAGCAAGGTCTGCTCAGTTAACTATACTCCCACTGACCTTTTCCCTGACCCTAAGAAACCGAAAGGGGAAATACAACCTTTTCAGCTCTGCCATGAGTAAACCTTGAAAACCTCCTTGAATCTGCATGATCTGACTTGGCTAGCTTCAAAACAGCCCAATCTGGCAGTGTCAGACTTGAAGCTCTGAGTTTCTCACATGAAAATAGGGAAAATTCAAAAACAAAATCTGCGCACGGTTGACCCCGCCGTTCGCAAACCGACGCTAGTTAAGCGCAGCTGATGGTATGTTTCTCGCATCGAAGGGGCGCAAGTGTTGAGGAGGGTCTCTGCGCTTAACCGAGCCCTCCTGAATGGACACTATTCCCATAACTCTAAGATTCACAGTATAGACTCACGTATTTCCGCCCCCGCTGCTCAAAGACCGAAGGGAGTTAAGTGCACCCACTCACATATGTTACTTCCTCCGATAGGGTGGACGATCTGACGGGGGTCCCGGAATGTCACCTCACCCCTAGCCCCTAATAATCAGCGTATCTGTTAAACTGCCGGACGGTGGACGCCACCATTCGAAGACGGCACCGAGTTAAGTGCGCCCACCAAAATGCCGTTTAGGGAGCGATCGTCTGGAGGGGTTGAGGTTGATCCCACTGATGACGGACACCCGCTCTTTGAAATAAAGTAAGTAAATCAGTAGTTTCACCTGTCCACACGGTGGACGCCGTAAAACCCAGACCCCCGAGAGTTAAGTGCAGCCGACCTGCCAAACGATGCCAATCGAAGCAGCCGAGGGGTTGAGCAAGGTCTGCTCAGTTAACTATACTCCCACTGACCTTTTCCCTGACCCTAAGAAACCGAAAGGGGAAATACAACCTTTTCAGCTCTGCCATGAGTAAACCTTGAAAACCTCCTTGAATCTGCATGATCTGACTTGGCTAGCTTCAAAACAGCCCAATCTGGCAGTGTCAGACTTGAAGCTCTGAGTTTCTCACATGAAAATAGGGAAAATTCAAAAACAAAATCTGCGCACGGTTGACCCCGCCGTTCGCAAACCGACGCTAGTTAAGCGCAGCTGATGGTATGTTTCTCGCATCGAAGGGGCGCAAGTGTTGAGGAGGGTCTCTGCGCTTAACCGAGCCCTCCTGAATGGACACTATTCCCATAACTCTAAGATTCACAGTATAGACTCACGTATTTCCGCCCCGCTGCTCGAAGACCGAAGGGAGTTAAGTGCACCCACTCACATATGTTACTTCCTCCGATAGGGTGGACGATCTGACGGGGGTCCCGGAATGTCACCTCACCCCTATCCCCTAATAATCAGCGTATCTGTTAAACTGCCGGACGGTGGACGCCACCATTCGAAGACGGCACCGAGTTAAGTGCGCCCACCAAAATGCCGTTTAGGGAGCGATCGTCTGGAGGGGTTGAGGTTGATCCCACTGATGACGGACACCCGCTCTTTGAAATAAAGTAAGTAAATCAGTAGTTTCACCTGTCCACACGGTGGACGCCGTAAAACCCAGACCCCTGAGAGTTAAGTGCAGCCGACCTGCCAAACGATGCCAATCGAAGCAGCCGAGGGTTGAGCAAGGTCTGCTCAGTTAACTATACTCCCACTGACCTTTTCCCTGACCCTAAGAAACCGAAAGGGGAAATACAACCTTTTCAGCTCTGCCATGAGTAAACCTTGAAAACCTCCTTGAATCTGCATGATCTGACTTGGCTAGCTTCAAAACAGCCCAATCTGGCAGTGTCAGACTTGAAGCTCTGAGTTTCTCACATGAAAATAGGGAAAATTCAAAAACAAAATCTGCGCACGGTTGACCCCGCCGTTCGCAAACCGACGCTAGTTAAGCGCGCAGCTGATGGTATGTTTCTCGCATCGAAGGGGCGCAAGTGTTGAGGAGGGTCTCTGCGCTTAACCGAGCCCTCCTGAATGGACACTATTCCCATAACTCTAAGATTCACAGTATAGACTCACGTATTTCCGCCCACGCTGCTCCAAGACCGAAGGGAGTTAAGTGCACCCACTCACATATGTTACTTCCTCCGATAGGGTGGACGATCTGACGGGGGTCCCGGAATGTCACCTCACCCCTAGCCCCTAATAATCAGCGTATCTGTTAAACTGCCGGACGGTGGACGCCACCATTCGAAGACGGCACCGAGTTAAGTGCGCCCACCAAAATGCCGTTTAGGGAGCGATCGTCTGGAGGGGTTGAGGTTGATCCCACTGATGACGGACACCCGCTCTTTGAAATAAAGTAAGTAAATCAGTAGTTTCACCTGTCCACACGGTGGACGCCATAAAACCAAGACCCCGAGAGTTAAGTGCAGCCGACCTGCCAAACGATGCCAATCGAAGCAGCCGAGGGGTTGAGCAAGGTCTGCTCAGTTAACTATACTCCCACTGACCTTTTCCCTGACCCTAAGAAACCGAAAGGGGAAATACAACCTTTTCAGCTCTGCCATGAGTAAACCTTGAAAACCTCCTTGAATCTGCATGATCTGACTTGGCTAGCTTCAAAACAGCCCAATCTGGCAGTGTCAGACTTGAAGCTCTGAGTTTCTCACATGAAAATAGGGAAAATTCAAAAACAAAATCTGCGCACGGTTGACCCCGCCGTTCGCAAACCGACGCTAGTTAAGCGCGCAGCTGATGGTATGTTTCTCGCATCGAAGGGGCGCAAGTGTTGAGGAGGGTCTCTGCGCTTAACCGAGCCCTCCTGAATGGACACTATTCCCATAACTCTAAGATTCACAGTATAGACTCACGTATTTCCGCCCCGCTGCTCGAAGACCGAAGGGAGTTAAGTGCACCCACTCACATATGTTACTTCCTCCGATAGGGTGGACGATCTGACGGGGGTCCCGGAATGTCACCTCACCCCTAGCCCCTAATAATCAGCGTATCTGTTAAACTGCCGGACGGTGGACGCCACCATTCGAAGACGGCACCGAGTTAAGTGCGCCCACCAAAATGCGGTTTAGGGAGCGATCGTCTGGAGGGCTGAGGTTGATCCCACTGATGACGGACACCCGCTCTTTGAAATAAAGTAAGTAAATCAGTAGTTTCACCTGTCCACACGGTGGACGCCGTAAAACCCAGACCCCCGAGAGTTAAGTGCAGCCGACCTGCCAAACGATGCCAATCGAAGCAGCCGAGGGTTGAGCAAGGTCTGCTCAGTTAACTATACTCCCACTGACCTTTTCCCTGACCCTAAGAAACCAAAAGGGAAATACAACCTTTTCAGCTCTGCCATGAGTAAACCTTGAAAACCTCCTTGAATCTGCATGATCTGACTTGGCTAGCTTCAAAACAGCCCAATCTGGCAGTGTCAGACTTGAAGCTCTGAGTTTCTCACATGAAAATAGGGAAAATTCAAAAACAAAATCTGCGCACGGTTGACCCCGCCGTTCGCAAACCGACGCTAGTTAAGCGCGCAGCTGATGGTATGTTTCTCGCATCGAAGGGGCGCAAGTGTTGAGGAGGGTCTCTGCGCTTAACCGAGCCCTCCTGAATGGACACTATTCCCATAACTCTAAGATTCACAGTATAGACTCACGTATTTCCGCCCCCACTGCTCAAAGACCGAAGGGAGTTAAGTGCACACACTCACATATGTTACTTCCTCCGATAGGGTGGACGATCTGACGGGGGTCCCGGAATGTCACCTCACCCCTAGCCCCTAATAATCAGCGTATCTGTTAAACTGCCGGACGGTGGACGCCACCATTCGAAGACGGCACCGAGTTAAGTGCGCCCACCAAAATGCGGTTTAGGGAGCGATCGTCTGGAGGGGTTGAGGTTGATCCCACTGATGACGGACACCCGCTCTTTGAAATAAAGTAAGTAAATCAGTAGTTTCACCTGTCCACACGGTGGACGCCGTAAAACCCAGACCCCCGAGAGTTAAGTGCAGCCGACCTGCCAAACGATGCCAATCGAAGCAGCCGAGGGGTTGAGCAAGGTCTGCTCAGTTAACTATACTCCCACTGACCTTTTCCCTGACCCTAAGAAACCGAAAGGGGAAATACAACCTTTTCAGCTCTGCCATGAGTAAACCTTGAAAACCTCCTTGAATCTGCATGATCTGACTTGGCTAGCTTCAAAACAGCCCAATCTGGCAGTGTCAGACTTGAAGCTCTGAGTTTCTCACATGAAAATAGGGAAAATTCAAAAACAAAATCTGCGCACGGTTGACCCCGCCGTTCGCAAACCGACGCTAGTTAAGCGCGCAGCTGATGGTATGTTTCTCGCATCGAAGGGGCGCAAGTGTTGAGGAGGGTCTCTGCGCTTAACCGAGCCCTCCTGAATGGACACTATTCCCATAACTCTAAGATTCACAGTATAGACTCACGTATTTCCGCCCCGCTGCTCGAAGACCGAAGGGAGTTAAGTGCACCCACTCACATATGTTACTTCCTCCGATAGGGTGGACGATCTGACGGGGGTCCCGGAATGTCACCTCACCCCTAGCCCCTAATAATCAGCGTATCTGTTAAACTGCCGGACGGTGGACGCCACCATTCGAAGACGGCACCGAGTTAAGTGCGCCCACCAAAATGCCGTTTAGGGAGCGATCGTCTGGAGGGGTTGAGGTTGATCCCACTGATGACGGACACCCGCTCTTTGAAATAAAGTAAGTAAATCAGTAGTTTCACCTGTCCACACGGTGGACGCCGTAAAAACCCAGACCCCCGAGAGTTAAGTGCAGCCGACCTGCCAGAAGATGCCAATCGAAGCAGCCGAGGGCTTGAGCAAGGTCTGCTCAGTTAACTATACTCCCACTGACCTTTTCCTGACCCTAAGAAACCGAAGGGGAAATACAACCTTTTCAGCTCTGCCATGAGTAAACCTTGAAAACAACCTTGAATCGCAGTCTGCTGAGTAAGCCTTGAGTAACTGAGTCTGAGTTCTCTAAAAAGAAAATCAAAAACAAACTGAGTTGACGCCTCGAAACGGATTAACATTGGGTTCCAGCGTTTAGAGGCCTAAGCCCTGATGGATTCCCAAATTAAGTTCCAGTAAGACACTATCCCTAAGACAGAGACTCTAGTTGACGAAGCTTTACATATGCTCAGTTAACTATATCCCACTTCCACCGATAGGGTGGGCGGGGAAATCTGAGGGGTCGGAATGTCACCTCACCCTATCCTAATAATCAGCGTA
>NC_056737.1:1028834292-1028989292 GCF_019279795.1 Protopterus annectens
TGTAATACATTAGTTGTAATTATACCTACTTATGTATCAGTGATGTCTTTGCTCATATCACATTTTGAACATTACATTTCTCACAAATATTTCTATGTCTATTATAATGTCTAACGGCCGCTGCTTCTTCATCCGCCTCTTCATTTCATTCTTGTCTTGTGACATCTTCCTCTCTCTGTGCATTGTTTACAAACATTTGTTTACATTTTTTGTAATACGTTAGTTGTAATTGTACTTACTTCTTTATCAGTGATGTCTTTGCTCATATAATAATTTGAACATTACATTTCTCACAAATATTTCTACAAATATTTCTATGTCTGTTATAACGTCTAACTACCACGGATTCTTCATCCGCATCTTCATTTCGTTCTTGTCTTGTGACATCTTCCTTTTCTTCCTCTCTCTGTCCATTGTTTACAAACATTTGTTTACATTTTTGTAATACATTAGTTGTAATTGTACCTACTTCTGTGTCAGTGATGTCTTTACTCATATAACAATTTGAACATTACATTTCTCACAAATATTTCTATGTCTATTACAATGTCTAATTGCCATGGCTTCTTCATCCGCGTCTTCATTTTGTTCTTGTCTTGTGACATCTTCCTTTTCTTCCTCTCTCTGTCCATTGTTTATAAACATTTGTTTACATTTTTTGTAATACATTAGTTGTATTTGTACCTACTTCCATATCAGTGATGTCTTTGCTCATATAACAATTTGAGCATTACATTTCTCACAAATATTTCTACAAATATTTATGTGTCTGTTGTAACGTATAATTGCCATGGCTTCTTCATCCGCATCTTCATTTCATTCTTGTCTTGTGTCATCTTCCTTTTGTTCCTCTCTCTGTCCATTGTTTACAAACATTTGTTTATATTTTTTGTAATATATTAGTTGTAACTGTACCTACTTCTGTATCAGTGATGTCTTTGCTGAGATAACAATTTGAACATTACATTTTTCACAAATATTTCTATGTCTATTATAACATCTAACTGCCATGGATTTTTCATCCACATCTTCATTTCATTCTTGTCTTGTGACATTTCCTTTTTTTTCCTCTCTTGGTCCATTGTTTCCAAATATTTGTTTACATTTTTGTAATACATTAGTTGTAATTGTACCTACTTCTGTATCAGTGAGGTCTTTGCTCATATAACTATTGGAACATTACATTTTTCACAAATATTTCTATGTCTATTATAACATCTAATGGCCATGACTTCTTCATCCATGTCTTCATTTCGCTCTTACCTTGTGACATCCCACCACTTCTTCATCCGCGTCTTTTTTTGTTTTTGTTTTGTGACATCTTCCTTTTCTTCCACTCTCTGTCCATTGTTTACAAAGATTTGTTTACATTTTTTGTAATACATTAGTTGTAATTGAACCTACTTCTGTATCAGTGATGTCTTTGCTCATATAATGATTTGAACATTACACTTCTCACAAATATTTCTATGTCTATTATAAAGTTTAATTGCCACGGCTTCTTCATCTGCGTCTTCATTTCATTCATGTCTTGTGGCATCTTCCTTTTCTTCCTCTCTCTGTCCATTGTTTACAAACATTTGTTTACATTTTTTTGTATTACATTAGTTGTAATTGAACCTACGTCTGTATCAATGATGTCTTTGCTCATATAACAATTTGAGCATTACATTTCTCACAAATATTTCTATGTCTATTATAAAGTCTAATTGCCACGGCTTCTTCATTTGCCTCTTCATTTTGTTCTTGTCTTGTGACATCTTCCTTTTCTTCCACTCTCTGTCCATTGTTTACAAAGATTTGTTTACATTTTTGTAATACATTAGTTGTAATTGTATGTACTTCTGTATCAGTGATGTCTTTGTTCAAATAACAATTTGAACATTACATTTCTCACAAATATTTCTACAAATATTTCTATGTCTATTATAACATCTAACTGCCACGGCTTCTTCATCTGCACCTTCATTTCATTCTTATCTTGTGACATCTTCCTTTTCTTTTTCTCTCTGTCCATTGTTTACAAACATTTGTTTACATTTTTTGTAATACATTAGTTGTAATTGAACCTACTTCTGTATCAGTGATGTCTTTGCTCATATAACAATTTGAACATTACATTTCTCACAAATATTTATATGTCTATTATAATGTCTAACTGCCACAGCTTCTTCATCCACATCTTCATTTCGTTCTTGTCTTGTGACATCTTCCTTTTATTTCTCTCTGTCCATTGTTTACAAATATTTGTTTACATTTTTTGTAATACATTAGTTGTAATTGAACCTACTTCTGTATCAGTGATTTCTTTGCTCATATAACAATTTGAACATTACATTTCTCACAAATATTTCTACAAGTATTTCTGTGTCTGTTATAATGTCTGACTGCCATGGCTTCTTCATCCGCATCTTCATTTCATTCTTGTCTTGTGACATCTTCCTTTTATTCCTCTCTCTGTCCATTGTTTACAAACATTTGTTTACATTATTTGTAATACAGTAGTTGTAATTGTACCTACTTCTGTATCAGTGATGTCTTTGCTCATATAACAATTTGAACATTACATTTCTCACAAATATTTCTATGTCTATTATAACATCTAATTGCCACGACTTTTTCATCCGCGTCTTCATTTCGTTCTTGTCTTGTGACATCCCAAGTCTTTTTCATCCACGTCTTTATTTTATTTTGGTTTTGTAACATCTTCCTTTTCTTCCATACATCTTCCTTTTCTTCCACTCTCTGTCCATTGTTTACAAAGATTTGTTTACATTTTTTGTAATACATTAGTTGTAATTGTACCTACTTCTGTATCAGTGATGTCTTTGCTCATATAACAGTTTGAACATTACATTTCTCACAAACATTTCTATGTCTATTAGAATGTCTAACTGCCATGGCTTCTTCACCTGCATCTTCATTTCATTCTTGTCTTGTGGCATCTTCCTTTTCTTTTTCTCTCTGCCCATTGTTTACAAACATTTGTTTACATTTTTTTGTAATATAGTAGTTATAATTGTACCTACTTCTGTATCAGTGATGTCTTTGCTCATATAACAATTTGAACATTACATTTCTCACAAATATTTCTATGTCTATTATAATGTCTAACTGCCATGGCTTCATCATCTGCGTCTTCATTTTGTTCTTGTCTTGTGACATCTTCCTTTTCTTTCTCTCTCTGTCCATTGGGGACAGAGAGTGGGAGAATTCCTTGATGGGTAGTGGGAATTTTGGAAAAATTGAGGTCATCATTGAATTCAGTGTGTCTTTCACTTTTGGTTTCACAATGGTGTGACTTGGTGCCTCTGTGTGCATTTTACCATGGTTTGAATTTGATCAGACCTCCTCCCACTCATTTCTCTCATAGATGGAGCTATAGATTGACTGCTAGGTGGGAGTTAGATTACATTGGCATTCTCAATTGGTTGTCTGGGCCAGGAAAAATATGCCTATTACAAAAATCCCTTAGATCATGTTCTTGTTTCTTTTTCTTTTGGACATGAATCTTCTGCTCTCAAATGGATATATTAGTACTTAAGTCATTGAGAAAAAATGTCAGCCTTTCAGTTGAACATAATGCATCTATTTGTTGTTGTAAACTAGCAATATTCATAGTTCATTCTTAATGCTCATATACTGCTCAATCAACAGTTTTGTGTAGCCCATACTTGTCTCTTTATTCAGTTTCTACCATTTCACTAACAACTCAGGCTACATAGTACGAAACATAGGCATTTAAAAAACATTTAGGCCTCGTGGTACAACTTTGAAGGAAATATATGCTTCTAGGTGTCTAAGCTGACACTGAGTCCTTTTCAGTTTCATTACCTTTCTTTCCATTTCACGAGTTTACATAAGGATTTTCTGCACATCCTCAGTATTGGCATGAACTTCATAGTTTCATAGGTAGGTTCATAAGTAAGTACTAGGCTACTGGCCCTAGGGCCTATATAAGCCTAGCCAAAAAGGTACCCTGGCTTTTACCACCCAAGAAAATTATTTTCCTCTGCCCCTGAAATAATCAGCACTGCCCAGTCTTGAACCCAGGACCCTGTACACTATATTCAGAGGAATGTACTACTACTCCATCTGAAACTGTAACAAACAGCCCTTTCATGTCATGAACCCAGGACCCTGCACATCATAGTGAATGTGATTTTCCAGTAAGCCACCTTAGCTGTAAAGCTCAATGTCAGAATCAAACCCTGTACTTTCTGTCTATGAGATGAAGACCTTAACCTTAACCATTATGCAAAACTCACCGTATTCCTCTGACTTACTGAAACAGCAGGAAAAAATTTAACAAAGCAGCTGTTGGAGAATAAAGTATCTCTCTGAAAATAAGATCAAAGTCCACAGCAAAATAGTATAACAACACAGAGAGAAATACACCGCAGCCACCTGAGGAAGGAAAAATTATTGTTTAATTCAATTAGCACTTTCGTGTCCTGCCAGGACACTTCATCAGGCTTACAAAAACCAACAGTATTAGTCAGCTTTATATATCAGCATCAGAAGTCAACTAGCCTATCACTAATCACACTCTAGCTTTCAAAACATTAAAAACACAGTGCAGTCATTCACCCTAGAAGCTATATGTATATATAACGATATAACAGGGGCGGCCCATGCTATTGGACTGCCGGACTGCAGCCCCCCAGCTGTAAAAATAAAGAAAATAAAATAAAAATAAAAGATAAACAAAATTAAAATTCAAGGACTTTCACACATGCACACTAGTCTGAACTGCAGAGCTCCCAGAAGTCTGGAAATGGATCAGACTTGGACTGCAACATCAGCAGGCTGGAGTCTCATCGGGGATCTTGCATGGTGGATGGATGTGCTTCAGAAGTCCCGACGGGGATCTTGCGTGGTGTGGTGGATGTGCTCATGGATTTAATGGCCTAGCTATGGAACAAAGGGATGTTCTCATGGATTTAATGGCTCAGCTAGGGATCTACATGAAGGGATGGGATCTAACAGCTATGGAACAGAATGAAAGGATCTACAGCGTGCTCCAGGTAAGAGGGGCAGCTATGGAATGAAGGTGTGTATGTGTGTGTGTAAATGCCCCAATTGCTATATACTGTGGCTAGAACAAACTCATGGTGGTGTGGTAGGGAATACCTGTGTGAAAATGCCCCAATTGCTATATACTGGTGGCTAGAACAAACTCATGGTGGTGTGGTAGGGAATACCTCAGGCTTGAACCCTGTACCTTGTATGCAGGTGTTAAGGACCTGAATTCCCTACCCACCACCATTTGTAAAAAAAATTGCAGATTTTTGCCTCATATTTGATCTGATCTGTTCTTCATAATATTTGCGGTTTCTAAATGCTGCAATGCTTGAAATTTGATAGTGCAGTGGTAGCATTGTTGCCTCACAGCTGCAGGTTCTCAGGTTTGATTCTTGGCTGGGGTGCCTTTTGTGTGGGGTGTGCATCTTCTCCCTGTGTTTGCGTGGGTTTGCTTTTGTGTCCTCCCATGTTGCAAAGACATGTCTGCATTATTTCTTCCTGGGCCTCTGCTGAAAATTGTTTTTTTGTTCCAAGTCAGACTGTCCTGATTAACAAATGTTAAATAAAATTGACAGGCATTTGAATTTCAGACTTCAGGTTTCTGAATGTTTAATTCCTTACATGTTTGATGGTGCAGTGGTAGAATTGTTGCCTCACAGCTATAGGTTTTCTGGTTTGATTCTTGGCTGGGGTGCCTTCTGTGTGGAGTCTGCATCTCATCCCTGTGTGTGTGTGTGGATTTGCTCTGGTGTCCTGCCTTTTTACAAAGACATGTGTCTGCAGTATTTCTCCCTGGGCCTCTGCTGAAAATTGTTTTTGTTCAGTCAGAAGTAAAATTGACAGGCATTTGAATTTTAGACTTCAGATTCTTCAGAAAATACATAGCAACACAACCTTTTATTCTAGCAATTTTCTAAGTTTATAAGATGAATATTTGAAATTTGTCCTTATTTTTAGGACTGTATTACCCCATTATTGGCTTTTTCCAGGTTTTTTGTGCTAAGGTTGACAGCTATGGCAAGAACTGAATTCACTGAATATGTTTGAGGGCTGTATTCCCTCATTGCTGGGTTTGTCCAGGTGTTTTGTGCTAAGAGGTTGACAGCTATGGTGAGAGCTGAATTCATTAAATGATAGCCATTTAAGTTTCAGTCTTCCCCTCTTTCACAAAGCAGCTGATTTGGAGTAGTGGTTTGTTGCTCTGACTGTTTTGCACAGGGACCTCGGCAGTAAAATGTATGTTGGTAACACAGCATTTATCTTTCACAAAGCAGGTGATTTGGCATAGTGGTATGTTGCTCTGACTCTTTTGCACAGGGACCTTGGCAGTAAAATGTATGGTGGTAACACAGCCTTTTATTGTAGCAACTCTCAAAGATTATACAAGCAGCGCTTAATGTGTCCCTGGTTTTTGGGGTTTTGACCCCCCCATTAAATTTGGCTTTTTCCAGATTTCTTATGTTGTGAAGTTGAGATGCAGTTGAGTATTGAGTAGATTTTACAAGGAGCTGAGAGCTGCAGTGGAAGAGAAGTTTAGTGCTGCTTATGCTAAGTCAGCTTGCATTGTTAATAGCACAACAGGTTGAGTACTTGCTTTTGATGCAGAAGGTTGTTGGTTCTACTCCCACAAGGGGTGAATGCTGCCGTACTAAAAAAGTTAAGATACTAACTATAAGCCTGTTATCAGTTTGCTATCCATTTCCTATTGTAATATTACTAGCTTATCATTTTTAATGTAATATAGGCAATTTATTCCTCAGGGGCATCAGACACTTTATTTTTCAATGAAACCATGAAATATAAAGGTGTTTGCTAGCAGCAACCTCTTCATTAGTTACAGATTTATTTAATGTGAAATTATTTAGATGATCTTTTTACTTCAGAGATTGTGCATATTTACTGATAATGGTGGACTGTAGAATTATGCATATTTACTGATAATGGTGGATTGTAGAAATGTGCATACGTACTGATAATGGTGGACTGTAGAAGTTTGAGTAGACTTTTATGATGGAAATGTTCTGAACTGGGCAGTTTTGACATTATGGTTGCATGCATTTTGTTTCATTGTTTACTGGAAAGATGTTCTGAATTGGGCAGTTCTGCCACTGGTAAAATGTATTTTCTTTGAATGTGGGTTTCAATGCTGTTTCAATGAAAGTGAGTTTCAAGGGCAGATAAGTTTTAATGCTAAGTTTGTTTAGCAGATGTCTTAGTGTTTGTGCTGTAAAATGCAAAATAAAACTTTCAAATGAAGTCCAAATCATCATAGAAGTAAATCAGTATGCACATTAGTGTTTATGGTAAATGGAGTGAAATAGCCAAGTAATGGATCATTGGAATGGCTGCAGAGGAAGGCTCCATTTGACCATGATTTTGTGAGGGGGAAGGGTGGCAAACTTAAAGAAAGCCCAGCTGAACTATACCTCCCAACTGTCCAGATTTTCAAAGAATGAATAGATTTTTGCTTCTTATTTTTAGTTTGTTCCTCATAAAATTTGTGTTTTTTTGGCAAATCATTTAGGAATTAAGTCATTAAATAATGACACACAGTGTTTCAGACTTCATAACCTTCAGAAAAATGCATGCTAAAGTAATACCTGTTGTTCTATCAACTGTCTTAGTTTATACAAGAGCAATTTTTAGTACTGTTTATATGTTCCCCCAATATAATTGGCCTTGTCCAGATTTATTGCATTAAAAGGTTGAGAGGTACTTGCAAATAAATTGCTTTATAGAATTAGGCATAGCCAAACCTCTCAACTGTCCCAGATTTGGGCTCAAAATGTTGCTCTTCCCCCTAATAATCCCTCTGCAAAATAACAATTTTGGAAGAAAACATGGAGGGCTAACAATTAAGAAATAACTGTAATATTCAAAGTTATAGATTACTTTTATTTCAGAAATGCATGTAGATTCTTTTATTTTGTCAGCTGCACAAGTTAGCAGTACTAATATTAAAGTGTCCCTTCTTTGACAGGTTCCCAGTTGTATTGTGTGGCTATTTTATATTTTTACATCACATTTTTGGTCCATTTTTCATAAAATTGTGTTTTTTTTGGCAAATTAGTGACAAATCATTAAAGACTGAAGTTATAAAATAATGACAGACATTTGAGTTTCAGATTTCATACAATTCAGAAAATTCATACTAATGCAAGACCTATTCTATTATCTTTCTAAGTTTATAAGAGCAATATTTAAAAATTGTCCTTATTTTTGGGCCTTTGTCACACTTCTTTGTATGGCTTTGTCCAGATTTCTTGCTCTGAGGTTGAGAGGTATGACAAATGTGTCAGGGCCATCACAGTCAGCCAGAGACATTTCAAATTGTGACATACTTGTTGCACCCCACTCCCCCATGTACTGACTCTGGATGTATCGAAGCAAGGCAATGAGTAGTTATGCAGTGCAAATGTGCAGAGTATCCCCCCCATCCAAGGTAGACACAAGTACTAGAGTGGCTTTTCATCTGTCCTTGATTTTTGCAGAATGGTCTGGTTTCTGTCATATTTTTTGTACTGTTGATTTATGCTTATTACTCAAAGTGCCTGTTGCTCTGTGTTTAAGTAGCAATACTTTAATGGCCATCAGGTAAGCTTGGCTGAGATCATAAGATGCAAGTAAGCATTAATAAGCATACTGTTAAAGAATTGCCAGCATTGAAAGCCTTTCTGTTGTTGCCATGTAGAGAATACTTAACTAGGTAATGTATAAGTCTTGGGTATTGAAATGCATATGACAGTATTTGTAATAAAGGACAGATTACATTATTTTAAGAAGCTCATTACACTTGGAGACTTTCAGTCATCTCTGCAGGCTTTAACCGTAAACTAAACAGAATGCCAATCGTGTGGTCCATAACGTGTACAGTAATCCTTTTAACCAATGCATCTTGAGCTTATTTCTTGTTTGCTTTTCATTTTTTACTTTGATCATGTTTTCCCCATGAAACAAGTAGATAGCTGTCAGGCAGCAGGTCTTTTTTTGGATAAGAAACATTTTTACAAGTGGAGGCATCAGAGATTTCTACTTTCAGCATGTTACTTAGTACTTTAATAAAGCTGAATATAAATTATAATTAGAACTGCAGTGCAAGAAGTGGTTTGAGTTGAGTGCTGTTTGTTTTTCTTATACTTGATTTTGACTGGCATTCCATTAATGTATTTAAAAAGTAATTTATTTTTTCATGCCTCACAACCTTTTTGTTTCCATCTAGATATTAAGTAAGCTGTCATGCAGCCAATGCATTGAAATATTTGTATTCTTCTACACTTCATTTTGTCTTGATTGGACTCTCATAATGACGGTTTGGCACCCAGGGCAGTGTATTTAGTTAGTTTTTCTGGTTTTGAGCATAGCTCCTCCCCTTTCTAGTTAGCCACACCCCTTCCCATTGACCCCCCCACCCATTCAGCTGTATCAAGTCACCAGCCACCACTGCAATATAATAAAACATTAAAAAAGCTCATATTGCAGTCATTCACCCTAGGTTCATAGGTTCATACTAGGCTATCTGCCCTAGGACATTTATAAGCCTAGCGAGAGTGTGTTTGGCTTTTGCCACCCATTTTAAATGAATTTTGCTATGCCCTTTTTCAAGGTTAGTATACTGTGCCTCTGTCTAACAGTGACACAGAAGTGATACCCGGGTAAACCTATGATCTCCCATCCACTCATCAAGATTCCTCTTGAAGAGAGTCAATGAGGGACTCTGCCTAACCTGGACTGGGATTTTATTCCAGAGTGAAGGGAGCCTCTGGGTTATGAATCTGTCCCTCCAGCATGTCCTATTTATTTCAGTGCTGAGGTTCAAGTCTCTCGAGCACGTAACTCGATGGGATTTGGATTTTCTGAGGTGCGGCATGTCCATTAATTCCAGGTTGGACATGGCTTTATACATCAGGCACAGATCACCTCTGAGCAGGCGGTATGCCATTGAGTAGAGCTGGAGTTCTTTAACCGGGCAGCATATGGCATCTGTTTGAGCCCTTTGATCCTCTTGCTGAGGTACTTTTGGGGTCTTTCCAGTTGCTGCAGGTGTCTGGTAAGGTACATCCCAAAAGGGGCATTGTACTCAATTATGGGCCTGATGAGGGATGAGTAAAGAGGCACGATGACCTCCCCTGATCTAGATGTGAATCCCTTCATGATTAGGTGGGCTATATAAGATGTTTTTCTAACCACTTTGGCCACGTGGTTGTTAAATGAGAGATTGCTTTCAACTTGGGTCCCCAGGTCCCTAATTACTTCTTCTGCACTTAATGGATTACCACCTATGTGGTAATTTGTGGGCACTTTGTTTTTGCCAAAGGGGATGACTATGCACATTTTGGTGTTTAGCTTGAGGCTATGGCTCTGGCACCAGTTGTCTGTTTCTATGAGGCCCTTTTGGAGGATGCTTGTGTCAGCTGGAGTGTCGATTATGGCGCCCAGTTTGCAGTCATCTGTGAACTTGGTCAGCCACAGTCCTTCCGTGTTGGCCTGTACCTCCAAGAAATATATACCAAACAAGAGAGGTCCCAGGACTGAGCCTTGTGGGATGCCACTTGTAACTGGTTTGGAGTCTGACATGGCTCCAGCAATTCTAACCATGTGGGTTCTGTCCTTGAACCAGTGTGCAACCCATCTAGTGACATAAGGGTTTATATTTAAGCTGGTGAGCTTATCTATAATGCCCGAGTGAGGTATTGTATCGAAGGCTTTTGCGAGGTCCAGGTAGGCTGTGTGGACCACCTTCCCCTAGTCAATGGCCTTGGTGACTGTTTCAAAGAAATCAACCAGGTTTAAGAGGCAGGATCTGCCCTGAACAAAGCCGAACTGGGTAGGATCCAGTGTCTGTAGGTCCCCAATATTTTTATTTATGAGGTCTATGATGATCTTTTCCATAGCTTTGCAGACCAAGCTAGTCAGGCTTATGGGGCGATAGTTTCCAGGATCCATTGAGGCACCACCTTTGTGGAGAGGGACCACTGTTGCTGTACGCCACTCTTTGGGTACATATCCTGTAGTAAGGCTGAGATTGAACAGTAGTTTTATGTTTGGGTTTAGCTCTTCTTGGAGTTCATGTAGGACGCAGCCCGGGACACCGTCTGGTCCCATTGATGGTGTGTCTTTTGCTTTGAAGACGGCAGCTCTTACCTGAACATCTGAGATGTCAGGGGGGCAGCACTCTGCTGGGATAGATATTTGCCCTTTTGGTGGGGGGGGGAGTTTGCGCTGAACCTGTCAGCTAGGATGTTGGCAATGTCTGTGGGTTCGGTGTATTTTTTCTCATTTTGGACTAATTCTGAGCATATCTGGGAATTCCCACCCAGGTTCCTAACCTAACTAAAGAAAGCCTTGTGATTATCCTTAGTGTCCTGTGCAATTTTTCTCTCGAAGCTGGCTTTAGACGATTTTATCAGTGCCCGTAGTTTTTTGCTAACACTGATCAGAGATGCCTTCCCTTTTTGGGATTTTGCTCTATCATGTAGTAGCCTCCTCCTTCTATTGTATAGTTTGTTTATGGCTGGGGTCCACCAGACAGGACGTCTGCCTTTGGAGGATTGGATCTTGGTTTTATTTGGGATTGCATGATCCATGCATTCCTGAAGGTGTTCATAGAATGTGTTTATAAAGGATTCTGCGGTTTGGGCCATATTTTCAAAGGCCCGGGGGCTTTGAAGGATTCCACCTTGGTTTTGAGGAGTGTGAAATTTGCTTTAGAGAAGTTTTTCACTGTGGTTTTCTGGGCAGGGGGTGGGGGTGGGGTTGGGATGTGAATATCCAGTGAGATTAGTTTATGGTCTGATCGTACCATTGAGGAATACACTTCTGGTCTGGAGCATAGAGTCCGCATGTTGGTGATGATCATGTCCAGTATGTTTTCCCCTCTTGTGGGAGTGGTAACAAGTTGTTCCATAGCATTTGAGTTTATAAATTCTAGGAACCTTTGGGTTAGGGTGTTGGAGCTAGAGTAATGCTTCCAGTCTATGTTTGGGTAGTTGAAGTCACCCAATATAATGGTGTTTGGAGAGACCTTCATATTTTCCAGGGTTCTCAGGAAGGCTGAGTGGGGTTCCTGGGTTTGAGAGGGTGGTCTGTAGCAGGCTATAAACTGGAAGGCAGTTTTACCCACTGTTAGTTGCACATGGATAGTCTCTGATGCTTCGTGCTGTGCCACCAACCTAGAGGTGTGGGTATCTTTGACAAATATTGATACTCCCCCTCCTTTTGTGGTTCAGTTCATGTTTTGGAGCCGAAAAGCATGGTATGAGGTATAACCTGGTAGTGCTGGGTTGCTCTCGGGAGCCTTGAACCAGGTTTCTGTTACTGCACAGATATCGATGTTCTCCATGCTAAGGAGAGTTTCGAGTGCATGCATCTTGAGGTTTAGACTTCTGGCATTGAGTAGCATTACTCTTAGTTTCTTATCCCTTGTGATACCTATGGAGATGGGTTTGTCTTTTGAGCCTTGCCTAAAAAAAGCACTATGGGGGTAGCAAGGGCCTTTGTCAATATCTGAAAGCCCAGGGGTGACAGGTGCAAGCCGTCCCTAGCGAAGCATCGTGGCCTGTCGAGCATGTCATCCCAGGCTGACAGGCATTGGATCCCCTTTGAATGACACCAATACTGAAGCCAATTGTTGAAATTGGTCATCTTGTCTTCATATTGTGGCATAATTCTTGGTGAGGGTAAGATGCTACTCAAGGTCAGGGTCATACCGGCCTGGGCTACATGCTCAGAGAGCTCCTGTATGTCTCTTTTCATGTAGTCCAGGGAGGTACATCTCAGGTCATTCACACCAGCATGGACAATGACTGAGTCATATTTGTACTTGCCTTGGAGTGACCTGAGTGCTTGTGTTATGTGGCGGATCATAGCGCCCGACAGGCAGCTCACCGTGACCTTCTCCTTGTTCAGCCTGGTGAGTGGGACATCAGTGTGCCTGATGATAGAGTCACCTATTACAAGTGTATCAGGTGTGTTGTTTAGCCTTAAGGGCTGTGACTGTTCGGCACACTGGCTTTGTGAGCTATGTGTTGCATGTGTTTTGTTTTGGGGTAGCGGTTGCTTGGGTGTCTGCTTTGGAGGTCTCTTCTGCTTAGGCAGATTTTTATTTAGAGCCTCCGAGTATGTTTTTGTGTGTTTATGTGTTTGGTTTGCTGTCATGGTAGGTCTATGTGAGACTGGAATTGTAGTGAGTGTGGTTTCCTTCTCCTCTTGACTGGTTATGCCAGTACTGATTTGAGAGCGCTTAGCCTCCAGTTTGGCTATATGGTTGCATCTCTCACATGTGTTGGAATTTGTTGGGAGGAGGAGAGGGTTGTCTCTGTACATGAGGCAGTTGTAACATTGCCTCAAGATTCCCAGATTCACCAGCTGGACCGGAGAGGAGATTGACAACTGACCTTTGGACATGCTAGAATAGTATTGGGAATTCCTTTATAACTGAAAAAAAGGGCCAATGGGGAACAAGGTACTCAAGGGGAGTTTGTCAGGGTGTAGTGCTTTTATTTTTTTAGTACTGACTTATATAATTGCTTTAGTGAGCAAGTGCCAGGTAACTTAAATGCAATGTGTTACAGGTAACTTAAATGCAAAAACAACAAACAGTAACTTTCTTTCAAGTGAAACAAGGAAATAAGTACAGTAAGCAATGCAGATATCACTAGGGATCCACAGAAGCTCTGAAAAGCAATGTTTTATGTGGAATTAGCATTTCAGGGAAATAACAAGCAAGCAAACAACAAGCATACAAACATAGCTAGATTCAGCAGGCCTGGATCTAGTCTATGCTAAAGCAAACACGGTGTACCAATTTCAGTAAGAAACAGTTCAAATATGCAGGCACTATAAGCCTTTAACCAGAAATTCTCAGTTCAGAAGGGCAGAGTGCAGCCTCTCCTCCCACAAGAGTGCAGACCACAAACCTTCTTAAAGTAAAATAACTGGCCTGAAGCCCAAGTGCTTAAACCAGAACTAATACACTTTTGGAATAACAGACACTGAGCCCTCAGTCAGCAGTTCCCAACTTAGAAGGATGTAAGCTACCTGTCCTGCCACCACCTAGAAGCTATATGTATACATAGCAATATAATAAAACATTAAAAAAGCACATTATCAACATAGAAAACATCTAAAGAAATATATATATATATATATATATATATATCTATATATATATATATATATATATATATATATATATATATATATGGGTTCATGTTAGAACATCGACAACTCACTATATCGACAAGTAGCCCTGCACCACAAAATCAACGAAACCCGAAGCAGCGACACTTCAAATAACCGACATCCACTTCACCGACAACGCGCTACACCAACATCGCGTATTACAGGTAACGGGTATTAACATATGTGAGGTAGGGGATGTATTTATAAACATATGTCACTTAGTCTGACATTAGAAATACATCCCCTACTCAACACATGTTAATACCCGTACCTGTAATACGCGATGTTGGTGTAGCCCGATGTCGGTGAAGTGGATTGTCGGTGAAGTCGTGTCGATGACGTGGGTGTCGGTTATTTCAGATTTCGATGCTTCGAGGTTTAGTTGATTTCGTGGTGCAGGGCTACTTGTCGATATAGTAAGTTGTCGACGTTCTAACATGAACCCATATATATATATATATATATATATATATATATATATATATATATATATATATATATATATATATATATATATATATATATATATATATATGTGTGTGTGTGTGTGTGTGTGTGTGTGTAAAAACTCATATTTATTTAAAACATCTAAACTTGTATATTCAAAAATACAGAAATCCTTCATAGCTTCTAATGTATCTATGTACACATAAAGGCATTCATTGTTATACTGTGTGTTATTCCCATGCATCTAGGAACTCTAGCCACTGTGTAGACCATTTGCCTTTAAATTCCAAAAATGAAGTGGAAGTATTAATGTAATCTGTAAACTCAGTCTGGACTGTGGGCCATTTCATAACAAAAATATGTTGTCCACAAATCTAATGTAATATGGAATATAACAGGAGAGATCATCATTGTTTATTACATACTGCTGTTCGCAAAATGCCATGACTAAGTTTGTGTAAGAATTCACACATGGGTACCGATGGTGATGCCTTTCTTCTGCAAATAGTACTTATCCTTGAAAGAGATATGTTATTACTTAGAACTAAGTCAAGTAATAGACACAACCTAAGAATCTTCTCATTCAAAATTCCCTGCTGTCTAAGAAACTGCCTGATGTAGTCAATTTCTACATCATTTGCTATTACAGTAAAAAGTGACATAACATTTAATGTGACAAGAATCACAGTGTCACAATATCTATCAGAATAGGTATAATCAGATAATGTCTCTAGAAAATGTTTAATATCTTTAAGTATGTTTGGAGCATCATTTACTAGCCTTCTCAATTGTTTTTCTAAGTAAATACACATGGCTTCAGCTATCCGACCTTTCCTGGAAACTATAGGTCTAAGTGAGGGGTTAGGCATATCCTTATGTATTTTCAGAAGCCCCCTAAATGTGGGAATGGTACGTGTGTCATTCAAGAAATAGTTATATAACTCTCTATCTATTATGTCACTCAGGGGGTATTTATTTTGTCCTGAGTTAACAGTAAGATGTAGTCAAAGTGAGATTGGCAACTACTTTTGATATCAATTCATTTAAAATTAGGGATACCATAGATGAGGATTGGTACCTTTTGAAAGCTGATACATTTTTTGTTCAATATCTTGATAATGTTTATAAATTTAATTTTCGACATGAAAAGAATGTTATGGAACATCTGTCTTGGTTTAAAAGAGGAAAGGTTGAACATTATAGATTGGCAACTAATACACTACAGGGGTGTACTATTTGTGGTTATTGTGTTTATTGTAAGGTGGTTTCTAAAACCAAGTATTTCACATCAATAAATGCACTGAAGGCAAATATTATAGGCAATTAATTACTTGTAGCTCTGACCAGGTTATTTATATGGCAGTATGCCATTGTGGTTGTTTTTATGCTGTTTGGACACCTAGACCTTGGAAACAATGCATTGGTGTTCATTTGAGTGATTTAAAATGTAAGAGATAGATGTGCAGTGTATAAACAAAAGTTAGAACGTGTCACTGCACATTTTGTTTTCATTGGTGTTGATTTTGTTGCTGGTGGTTGTTTGTCTTTAGTACAAAAACATGAAATTTTAGATAAAAAAGAAAAAATGTGGATTATTAACCTTGATGCCATTTATAAACCAGGTCTTCATGACTATTTCTAACTTTCAGATAAACAGTCCCCAGGATTCAGCAAGCAGCCGTGCAGGAATAAGTTATTCCTGCATGGCAAGGACCGTTCCTGTGCAGCATGGCAGTACGCCATGCATATGTATGAAGGCACGCTGCCATGCTGTAAAACGGACATGGCTCTGTGTACGAGTGCAGGGGGTGTGTCTGAGAGCACAGCTCTCACAATAGATATGCCCCTGCACTCCAGAATTGTCATTCTGCAATTTCAAATGAGCGAGCATGCTTGTAACACCCCCCAACCCATCAGGGTAAGAAATCTGAACAAAGTCATAAGGGACAAGCATCCCCACCAAGCCATAAAGTTGATAGTATAACAGTTTAGCATAAGCATATAGTGCATACCTCACAACCCATCAGAGTAAGTAATCTGGACAATGACATAAGGGACAATCATCCCACAAAGCAAAAAGTTGATAGAATAATAGGTTTAGCATTAGCAGGGACATTCTGAAAGGTACAAATAAAAAACACAACAAATACTTTTTTTTTTATAAATCCAATAAAGTTTAAGCATAGCTGTGCAGGTGTGCCTGTTGCTTAGCTAGGCTTAGTCCAGCTTAAACAGCACAAGAAGTTAAATATCAAGAGATATCCAGCTTATGCAGTGCTGCAATAGTGTAGTGGTTAGAGCGTACAGTTTATAAGCAGCCATTCCTGGTTCAATCCCCATTGTAACCCATTTGCATTTTACATGTGAAAGCAGTACATAAACATTTTGTTTATAATTAGCTACGAAATAACATACTATTTGTTAACCAGACTACTGTAGTAGGTCCAGATGTGAGGTGTCAGTGAAATAAAGTTGTGAAACCCCCATATAAACACAAGTGCCCCATACAGTATAGTCACACATGAATAAATGTAATGAAAACATATTGGGGGATGTCAGGGGCAGTACAAAAATGTCTAATATGTAATGAATGATGAATGAATCCCATACAGCAGATAGTCTATAAAATAAAAAATATGCAATGCTAAGCACTGCACAGCTCTGCTTAGTAGGTGTAAGCATTGTGTAAATATGACTGCTAAGAAATGAGTAGCCCAGCTAAGTGGAGTTGCCCTTTGGTAAGCAATGCTAAATCTGCCCCTTTAAGCACTGCCAACCTTAGCTAAGCAGGTTTACCCATAGCTTAGCTTAGCTTTGCATATTCAAAGCCATCCAATCATGGCCAAGGGTGGGAAATCAGATGTATTTAAACTCCGGAGGTGAGAATATAGTTCATAACTGGATGCAGCTTCCCACTGTAGACAGTATGGCAGGAGTTGGTGAGGGCATGCGCTTCCAGGTGCAGTGCAGGTGCATACAGGAGTCCAAGGTCATGGTAGGACTCCTGGTAAATAATCATGATGAGAGACTGCTGCAGGGCCAGTACCAGGGATCCCAGTATAAAGTGGAAGCTTGAGACCATCTCACCCACGATCTCACCAGTGCCAATGGTATCCCTCAGACTGGGAGCAGGTCCGGCACCACTATGCTGATTTGAAGCAAAGAAAGAGGGAGGTCTTGGACCACTGGGTCCAAGAAGCAAGGCAGAGGGATGATGTCCCAGCAGTGTGTAAGTATTCATATCAATAGCTGTTTACTAAAGTCCAGCCTGTGCATGTGATGGATATGTATGCCTAAATATTTCTCTATTCCCTTTATAGCTGCAGCGGAGTGGGCTGTGAATCAGGAAGCCCATGCCAGCAGGTTGCAAAGGCTGTGTTGCAAGACTGGTGAGTAACAACCCTGCTTGTAGTAGTCATACCAAATAAAAATAAATTAGTAGAAAGTCACCTGGCAGTATAAAAACTGTGTAATAGTTGTACAGAATAAACCAGACAATATGACAGTAATAATCTCATATAGGTCATATTTCAATAAAACTGTAACTGCCTGGAAATAAAGTGCTAAATCCTGGACTGGTTGTGTTTACTCTGGTAGTCTCTGAATAGTAATGTTGTGTTAACCACTTTTACCCACACTGTACTACATAAAAAATATGTCTAGGAATGTCTGTATATGACTGTTATAAGTACAAGGTCTGATTGTACAACCAAGAGAGACTTAGACATAAAACACTGAAGGCACAGACAGCAGTTTCTAAATAGCTCACTGTAATGAAACTCAAAATGTTGTATTTTAGCACACACAACCATGGTTTGAATCCTGGGAGTGGAAGTAGTAAGCTGTATGCATAATCATACGTCTCAACTGCACAGATTTTTGTAGAATGTCTAGATAATTGGCTCAGATTTTAGGCCTACTCCTCTGTCTCCCTGGAAAATCACTGGGATGAGCCCAGAATTGTAGTCACTATATAATGACATACATTTGATTTTCAGACCTCAAATCCTTCAGAAAATGTATATTAAAACAAATCCTGTTCTCTAGCAACTTTCCAAGCTTATAAGAGCAATATCCAAGATATGCCTCTATTTGTACCCCCATGCTGTCAAGCTTTGTCTAGAGTGTGTACATTAAGAAATTGAGAGGTATGTGCATAATATTAACTAGGAATCTGGGAATATGTGTAGAAACAGTCAGGCAGTGTTAACAAACATCCCCCACAGGTCTTTCAGATGAGAAAACTGTAGCTGCCTGGCAATAACGTTTTAAATCCTGGACTGGTAGTGTTTATTCACCAACATCTGATATCAGAATAGTACTGTTGTGTCAACCACTTTTCTCACACTGTGCTACATAAAAATATGTCTAGGAATGTCTGTATAAGACTGTTGTAATTACAAGGTCACATTGTACAACCAAGAGAGACTTACAATGAAAAGTGAAGGAACAGACAGTGGTTTCTAAATAGCTCACACTGATGAAACAGAAATTGTTGTATTTTTAGCACACATAGCCATGGTTTGAAACCTGGAAGAGGTAGTAAGCTGTATGCATAATCATACCTCTCAACTGTACAGATTTTCCCAGAATGTCCAGATAGCTGGCTCATATTTTTGGCCTGTTCCTCTTTTTTTCCTAGAAAATCAGTAGGATGATCTCAGGATTGTACTCACCAAATAATGACATAATTTGAGTGTCAGACTTCAAATCCTTCAGAAAATGAATATTAAAGCAAATCATGTTACTCTAGCAACTGTCTAAAAGTTTATACGAGCAATATTCAAAATATGTCCTATTTCTATCCCCATGTTGTCAAGCTTTGTCCAGATGTGCATAAAGAGATTGAGAGGTATGTGCATAATTACAATTAGGAATCTGGAAATATGTGTAGAAACAGTCAGGTAGTGTTAAAAAACATTCCCTCCACAGGTCTACCAGGTAAGACAAGTACAATTTAGCTATAAGACAGTTGAAGTATACACTGTGTACAAACATACCACTGCCCAAACCAAGGCCATAGGGTATTGTAATAATACCTGTAGAGTAATGACTAGAGCAATGATCATTAAAGTTGTGAGTGCTGCTGTTAATTGACATCTCTGTATCCCACCCCAACATATCTGCAACAATAATCTAAACACACAAATCAATGGGTATGTTTACACCAAACCTACTGTTGGGACATATGTCCTATTATTCAATAAATATTGAAATGTGCTTATATTAATGTTCCATGTTGAAATACTATCATTGGTGGCCTATTGCTATCAATGTAACCTCCATGACGCTACAATGGCCACTGTGGTTTCATATATGCATGTGTTCTGTTTGATATGCAACTGTTCCAAATCTGGTGTTTTGGGTTAATGGGAATATCTGTGCATGCTGTTATAACCAATCCTGGATTGTGTTGACTATTACTAATCCACATATGTTTTAAAATTGGAAAACCATAGCACATTTGGGAAGGCCAGTCCCAGCGGACCCATCGCTCCCATCTCATCTGGCCATGGCAGCGGGCCCCAGCATGGCTGGAACCCACCTCAGGACCGCCTCATCTGCTGGTCCTGCACCACCTTCAGGTGGAACCTCCTCAGGGGATGGGGCTCATCCCCCTGGGAGTGGGTGCGGACAGGTTCCTGTCACCCAAAATCAGGTCTGGAGTCTTGTGCATAGGGTGCTCCACAGAGAATTGGGAGATCTGCTATGTTAGCTTGAGGGGCGTGTGGTGAAATTAGAGGGTCAGCCTGCCACTCCTGCTCAGCCCCCAACACAGTCACCTTCGGGGCCGTGAAGATGCAGTGGTGACTGTCCATGGGTGGGGACCTCAGTCCCAATGTTTCCATTTGGGGGCTCATGGACTTCCAATTTTCAAACACCCCCCCCCGTCCAAGGTGGTTATCCCCACATCTGTCATATACTGCCCCTGTATGCTGTCTTGTCTGTCTTCCGACCCAACCTACCTCCCCAAAGATACCTACTATCCTTCCCCAACATCTCACTCTCATCTTAAAAAAGGACAATCTGTTCCCAAAGAAAAATTTTACCTCATACATAACTGTCTATTTCACACACATGTCCACTGGACACATGTAATCTGGTCTAATTGGCTTTGCAACACATTAGTGTTGTCCTCACCCTTCTCTCAGGGATTTGAGTGTCCAAATATACATCCAAATTCAGTATATATGCACAGCTGTTACTGTAGAAAACTATAGACCTTCCCTACACCCGTCCTGCACATCCCTAGCTACTTTAACTATTGTCTTTCCCTCTTTGTGTCCCCTTTTTTCAACACTTTCCTATTACCCCTTTTTTCTTTTCAAGAAATTAGCATAGGGATAAACACTTTTAAGCAGTAGTATGCAGAATTAAGCCTGTTTGCACATCGGTAAGCAATGCCTACACAGATTAAGCAATTTTCCATCTAACTGTCTGTAAGCATATTTAACCAGAAGTTGGCAGTGTTTGCTACCACGCAAACCTGCTTACAACTGCCTTAATAACTTTTTTTCCAACAGCACTTGTTCTGCCCAGCAGCCCTTGCAAGTATCAACCCCAGGACACTTCACACCATAGCCACATCAGTTTACCACTAAGCCATCTGAGCTGTAGATATGTGTGATGTTTTCTCAAACATATCATGCAGCACAGTCATTCAACAGTAGGGAAATGTATATATATATATATATATATATATATATATATATATATATATATATATATATATATATATATAGTGCATTCGGACATCTGATCCACACTCTGAACTTCTCACAGCAAAACAGCTGAACAAAGGCACTGTAAATGGGGGTGAAGGGGCCCAAAATAGGGATCTCTTTTAATTATTGCCATCATCTCTTCCTACACAGCTGAACTGTGCTGCCTTGCAACAAAATAACTAGCACTTGCAAGTCTTGAACCCAGGACCCTACACAACATAGACACAACAATTTACCAGTAAGCCATCTGAGCTGAAAAATGGCTGGATAATTTCTCTAACATATCATGCAGAACAGTCAGTCTACCATAGGGAATGTACAATGTGGAAGCACTAAACAGTCGGATGATACACACACACACACACACACACACACACATATATATATATATATATATATATATATATATATATATATATACACACACACACACACACACACACACACACACACACACACACACACACACACATATATATAAATATATAAATACTTATAGATATATGTAAAGAGAGTATTTATAGAGGGTGCACAGCATATCAAACAGCCATTATTCCTACAGCTGCCATCTTTTCAAATGGCCAGTGTCTCATTCTTTTCTACAAATGAGAATTATTACATGAAACATACACCCACAAACAATGCAAAGGACATGACACCACACACAGTTTGCATACATACAAATGTTTATTTGTGTACTATTTCAGTTGTTTATGTCAGTTCTTATAGCATTTAGGTGTCTGAAATACATAATAACTGATTAATGCAACTCTCAAAGAAAACATATGATACAGTAATCTGCAAAACCTAACATACTTTGCTGTCTAGGCTAAAGTCTTCAAGTAGTACAACAATAAAAAACACACTTGCCTTGAAGATAAGAATCAATCAACACTTAATTACAGATTTAGTTCAACAGCCTCCAATTATACTCTGTACCCAACCCCTAGGGGGAAATGTATCAGTTGTCACAATGTAAATGTATCTGTTACATAACAATGCTTAACTTAAAATGTCACTATCACACTGACAAACAGAACTGTGTGCAAGATAGTAAGGTCTAGCCCACCACTGCTCCCATGGTGAAATGTATGAAAATGTACAGCCATATACCTTAATGTTTCTTACTACTGATATCCCTCACAGGTTGTTAACAGCCTAGGTTAAAACATGTATTACCCCTCCCCATAAAATGTCTTACAATGCATGTAACAATGTTCTCCATACACTGACCTTCAGACTGTACAAGATCACCCATGTTTTGTCCAGCTGTAGCCCTCGTATATATGGACCTACCCCACAATTTGTCTGGGAGTCCACATCACTGGAATGATAGCAGGAATGTCAGCACTAAATAATGATACAGCATTACCTATCAGCCTCTTACTGTATGACATCTGCGCAAAGCTTGATATATAGGTGGAGGACAAATGCTGAAACACAGGGCCATATTTGAAATATTGCTGTTATACATCATGAAAGTTGCTGGTGTTACAGGATTGGTTGCAACATACCCTTACTCAGGAATATGAAGTCAGAAACACAAATGGATATTGCCATGTACTGACAGCAATCAACGGAGAGAATGCCACTGATATTTCAGGGACAAGACCTGTGTGAGGAACAGACAAAACATAACAGCCAATCCTCTGTCGCAGAATGTGGATCCAATATATATATATATATATATATATATATATATATATATATATATATATATATCTATATATATATATATATATATATATATATGTAGACATGTGTGTTTACATATAAACATACAGGTTCACTTTATAATCTCGAAAATCCTGAAATCCTGAACTTCAGTATTTCAAAACCATAAAGTCAAACATCCCAAATCCCAAAACTACAAAATCACGAACAGAAACACACATACACCACACAACACATACATCATCCAACTCACACCACAATAAAAAAAACACATACAAACGCAAAAACACAAACAAACCTACATGCCCCCAACACCCCCCTACTTATATATACTAACTCCGAGATCGCACAAACAGACACATAAAGGAAACTCACACCCACACATTCTACAGTCCCTCATACACACAAACATCACACATATGCAAACAACACATCCAACACTTACACACCCATACTTTCACCTGCCTACCCTAACCCACATGTAAAACTGTCAAACACATTCACACACACTCAAACTCTCACAAAAAACCCTTACAAAATGCTCACTTACCTTAAATTACATCAAAATCCACACACAACACCAGATACCATCCACTCACAACACCGCATGTAATGTACCGTAAAGCCATAACCAAGAATTTGAGATATTCAGATTTGTGATTATGCACTTTTGCGATTTTAAAGGTTCAGCTTTATAATTTCAGGATACTGAAATTCGGGATTTCAGTATTTTGAAAGTGAATATATATATATATATATATATATATATATATATATATATATATATATATATATATATATATATATATATATATATTTATATATATATATATATATATATATATATATGTATGTACATTTTCTTTACTGTTGAATGACTGTGCTGCATTTTATGTTTGAGAAAACATAACACATATCTATAGCTCAGATGTCCTAGGGGTAAATTGCTATGGTATGCAGGGTCCTGGGTTTGAGACTTGCAAGGGCTGATTATTTTGTTGGTGGGCAGAACAAGGGCTGTTGAATACAGAGTGATTAAGGCATGTTTAAGCAGTTGTAAGCAGGTTTCTGCAGGTTTGCGTGATGGTAAGCAATGCAAACTTCCAGTTGAATATGCTTACAGACAGTTAGCCAGAAAATTGCTTAATCTGTGTAGGCATTGCTTACCGCCATGCAAACAGGCTTAATCCAGCTTACTACTGGTTAAAAGTTCTTACTGCCACTTACCCCTGTGCTAATTTCTTTAAAAGGAACGAAAAAAGGGGTGATAGGAAAGTGGTGAAAAAAGGGGGCACAAAGAAGGAAAGACAATAGGAAAAGTAGCAAGGGATGTGCAGGACGGGTGTAGGGAAGGTCCATAGCTGTCCATTTCTTTTACAGCAACAGCTGTGGATATATACTAAATTTGGAGGTATATTTGGGCACTCAAACCTCTGAGAGAGGGGTGAGGACAACAGTAATGTGTTGTGAAGCCAATTAGACCAGATTGCATGTGTCCAGTGGACATGTATGCAAAATGGACAGTTATGTATGGGGCAAAATTTTTTTAGAACAAATTGTCCTTTCTTATGGTGAGAGTGGGATGCTGGGGAAGAATAGTAGGTATATTTGTGAAGGTAGGTTGTGTTGAAAGACAGACAAGACAGAGAAGACAGCATACAGTGGCAGTATATGACAAATGTGGGTGTTAAACACCTTGGATGGGGAGGGGTGTTTGGAAATCGGAAGCCCATGAATCCCCAAATGAAAACAGTGGGACTGAGGCCCATCCCCTGAGGAGGTTCCACCTGAAGGTGGTATAGGACCAGCAGACAAGGAGGTCCTGGGGTGGGTCCCAGATGTGCTGGAGCCCAGTGCTATGGCCAGATGAGGTGGGAGAGGTGGGTCTGCTGGTACTGGAATTCCCAAATGTGCTATGGTGTTGCAGTTTTAAAACTATTTGGGTTAGTAATAGTCAACACAATCCAGGATTAGTTATAACAGTATGCAAAGATGTTCCCATTAACCCAAAACAACATATCTGAAACAGTTGTATAGCAAACAGAACACATGCATATATGGAACCACAGTGGCCATTACAATGGCATGGAATTTACACTGCTAGCAACAGGCCACCAATTATAGTGATTCAACATGGAACATTATTAGAAACACATTTCAATATTTGTTGAACAACAGGACCACCACAATGTCCCAGCAGTAAGTTTGCTGTAAGCATACCCATTGATTTATGTGTTTAGATTATTGTTGCAGATATGGTGGAGGGGAGAGAAATGTCAGTTAACAACTTATATATCCTTGCAGTATGAGGTCCTCTGATCTTTTTTCCTGTTTATGTCTTCCAGGTACAATGTTACAGGAATGGCTCCCTGCTTATACACCACAAGAAAATGATGTCATCATGCACTTTGTGATACTGCATCATGGCATCCTATTTGGATGCAGAGCCCATGATCTGCAGGAGAGGACCACCCTGTGGAACAAGCTTGTCCACAGTGTGAAAGATGGCCTGCATAACCGGAGTTATGAGCAGGTGTGGCATCGGTGCACTGACCTGATCCGCCACGCTTATCAGCATGCATCTGCCATTAGGAGGAACCAGCTAGCCATAGCTGGGGGTCATGCCATCCAGCCCCTAATGACACATGCTGAGGAGCCCCTCTTCAGCCTTGGGCACCCATCCGCCAACCAAGCCAGCAACTTGAAGATAGCATTGTGGACGTGGGTACCACCCACACAATAGACAAGGAGCATTCAGGTAAGGCCTCAGGGCACATTAGTAGACCACTGTTGCTTATCCATCTTCATCTGTAAAGTATCTACATGCATATGTCAGATAAGATAGTCTGTTGCTGTAGTGTAGTAGTGAACAGATGAGCATAATCTCTAGTATTGTGGGTTTGTACTGTTGATGTACTGAAATGCTGCTCCCACCCTGTACCAATTCCACAGGTGTGGCTACTGACATTATATTTCTCACACAACTATGTAGGTCCCTCTGGAATACAAATGTGGCAGCAGCCTGTAGCTGGTGAGTATGGAGTTGTTTTGTTCAGGTTTGCCAATATACTGGCCATGTTATGGCCATGGTATTGCTATGGACACATTTAACACACCTACCAATAATGCATGCTGTAAATGTTCCATTATTGTTGCTGTTAACTGCACTGCATCAAAGTGGTCATTATGGTTGGCATATCTGAATGGTATGTAAGAGTCCTGCAGTATACCTAAGAACCTGTCACTGTAAGATGTGTGGACAGATATGAACATAATGGTGGGACAAATGGCCAACAGTAGGGACATGTCTGAAACATTACCCTTATACAGTGGCTACAACAGTGTCTATACCACTATTACAATGGCAACTATTACAGATCTAAACAATGGCAATTACAATACCACATTCCACACCTTTTACAACCTGTAATGTGATCCTAACATGAGTAATGAATGTGCAATATGGAATCCTATGTTAGGACAACAAATATGGGGAATACATACCTTAACCAATACTGGAAGCATATGTGTGCACACACTCCAAGTAACATATTGGGGAAGCAGCTTGTGAGGTACTGACATAATTCACTCTTTTTTAGTATACACCTTCCATAAAGTACAGGACATCGATGTCACATCAAGTAATGGTCTGCTGTCCAAGAAGCATGTCCATGACATTTGCTCACTCCCATGAAACAGAGGCAGCCATGGCTTGCACACATCTTACAAACCATGGAATGGATCCCATATCCAAAAGATAGCACTCAGGAGTGGGAGAAGTAGCCTTACCTCACCATTGCATACCATGGCAAACAGTGCAGACAGTCATATATGTGTGTATGAAGTATGGGACAACATTAATGTAGAAAATAAACAGATGCCCATCCAAGACAGATGACAACACATGTTGCAAACTGGTCACGGAGGGTGCCCAGAAACATGCAGAAACACTGAGGGACTTGCAAGAATGTCTAGCAAGTACTACCTGTACAGTACCTGTGTTGACAATTGCCTAGAATCTGCATACATGTGGCCTGTGGGTTAAGGTAATCAGATGGAAGAGTTGTTCCATAGGAAACATCATCCAGGTAGCATATGCATGACATCAAGTCTCCCAAAGGCATATGTTGCAATGTGTAATGGTGTACTGAGACCAAGGCTGACACCTACAGTCAGTATTAATAGATACATGTGGTGCACAAGCAACATCTCACTCAACCTCAGGCCCACCATCCCCATTTATACCTTGCTGGTGCCAGTGTACACCTTTAGGTTTGCTGTTCATTAGCAGGAACTAGGCCAGTAGACATGGCATTCTGAATTTGGAACACTGCAAAATAGCACTCATGTGTGGCCCATAGTTGTCAAGCATCTGCAATAAGGCTGAGGATGGGGAGGGGTGCCATCCTGAAACACAACAAAGCTCCCTAGGAATGACTGTATCTGAACACAGTCAAGGTCATAACCTAAGAATCCAAAAGGGGAAAATGTTAGCTTTTCAGCTCTACTCTGAGTCAACCCTGCAAAACAGCCTTGATTCTGCATGATCTGACATGGCTGGTTCACACAGCCTTGAAAACAGCCCAATCTGGCAGTGTCAGACTTGAAGCTCTCAGCTTCTCACATGAAAATAGGGAAAAATCAAGGAAAACCATTTGGGCACGGTTGACACTGCTGTCTGCAAACCAACACTAGTCAAACACGCAGCTGATGGTATGTTTCTCAAATCGAAGAGGTGCAAGTGCAGAGGAGGGTCTCTGTGCTTAACCCGGCCCTCCTGAATGGACACTATTCCCATAACTCTAAGATTCAAAGTATAGAGTCAAGCATTTCAGCCCCCCACTGTTCAAAGACTGAAGGGAGTTAAGCATATCTGCTCACATATGTTACTTCCACCGATAGGGCGGAAGTTCCAACGGTGATCCCGGAATGTCACCTCACCCCTATCTCCCAATATACAGTGTATATGTAAAAGTGATGAATGGTGGATGCTGCCATTCAAAGTCGGCCTTAAGTGCGGCCGTCAAGCTGTTGCTTAAGGATTGCAAGTCTGGAGGGGTTGAGGTGGGTCCTACTGACCACCATCACCAGCTCTTTGAAATAAAGTAAGCAAATCAGTAATTTCACTGGTCCGCATGGTGGACGCCGCAAAACCCAGACACCCGAGAGATAAGTGCAGCCATCCTGCAGAACAATGCCAATCGAACCCATTGGAGGGGTTGAGCAAAGTCTGCTCAATTAACTATACTCCCACTGACCTTTTCTCTTAACCTAAGAATCTGAAAGGGGAAAATGCTAGCTTTTCAGCTCTGCTGAGTCAACCCTGCAAAACAGCCCTGATTCTGCATGATCTGACTTGGCTGGTTGACACAGCCTTGAAAACAGCCCAATCTGGAAGTGTCAGACTTGAAGCTCTCAGCTTCCCACTTGACAACGCCTCTTCCAAGATGGCAGACGCTGTGAGGAGTTCTGCTGCTCAGACAGCTAATTTTGCTGATTCTAAGGCTTTTCTACTTCTTCAGATTGTACATCGATGTCTGTGGATGCATTTATGGATGTACAAGTGGATAATAATTCTATGACTTTCAGATACTGCAAGATATGCAGGTGACTACTGCTTTGAATTGGAGTGAAACTACTACTGCAACTCCACCTCCTGTGCATTCTTTGGTGGCTGGTGCTCTACAGTCTGGCTTGGTTCCATCTTCGGATTCTGTAGAAGCACTCCCTTTACCAGGTACTGATAATGTTACTGTTTCTTCTGTTTCTGGAGCCAAAAAGTTTAAGTGTTCAAATTTGTTGGCCTCTAAACCTCCAGCATCTCCAGACTGTTCTATGGGTGTGCCTGCTTCTGCTTTGCAGGGCTGGGGGGAGCCTGGCTCTAGTTCTTCATGGCCTTCTACTTCTGTTGCCTCTTCTTCCACTCCTGCAGAGGGGGTTGCTACTACTGTGGCTGAAGCTATGGACAACTGCCAGGTCTTATGCTGAAATGGTTGGGCAGTCTTCTCGCTTTCAACAGTGGCCACTTATTCATATTAAGATTGTTGACAGTACACCACTTGAGCTGAGATCTTTGTGGGATACAGTTTTGGCTCCAGCTGGGGTAGTGTTGCATTCGTTGAGCGCATATATCCATTGGGGGACTGATCCTCATACGGATTTATATTTTGATACCCCATTCACTGCTCTTGCTTTTTTCTCTACCTTTTTGGCTGAAAAGGACAAGGTTCCATGGAATTCTTACTGCATCACCGATTTGAATGTCCAGCTAAAGCAGAGAATTCATTTGAATTTCAGGTCCATTTATGTTTCAGAGGATCATATTCACTCCTATTTGTTGCGATATTGCACAGCAGTGCACTCTCTGACTAAGGCCATCTCCAAAATATTGCCAGGAGTGTGGGATGGAGGATGGAAGGCTTGGGTGACCATGAATGCCAGCTCAGAGGGGTGAAGCATACCCCAAGAGTATGCTTTGCGTCTGGTCAAAGGGGCATTGTTCGATATGTTGGTCAGCCTCATTTCTCTTTTTACTGTGGGGACTTTTTGTATATGGTGACAGCTTGCCCCTTGAAGAAATGTTCCCAGTGCGGGTCATCTTCACATTTTACTAGAGCTTGTCCCCTGCATTGTTCACATTGTGATGAACCATACCATTAGAATGACTGCCCACAGGTATTAATTTCAGCTTCTTCTGGCTCCTCTGATGTGGTTACTGATTCTTGCAGTTGGCTCTGAAACATCGGTTGTTTTCAGTATTTCTGTGACTGAGGATGTTTCACAACATCTTCTGGATTGTGTTCCTATGGATGCCATTGTTCCTGCTTCTGTGCCAGTTGCCTCCACACTGAATTCTTCTGATGTGGCACCTTTGCCTCCTTTACCTGCTACTCAGCCTTCTTCCATTGCTGTTGCTACGACCTATGAGGCTAGTGTAGGGGAGACATCTGCTGGGGTAGCTGTGGATCCTTCATTATTGTGTCCTATTTCTTCTGATCAGGAGATGTCTGACACTGATGCTGGTGGGCTTGATGACTCTGTTCTTGAGCTCTCTTTCTCGATGGATGAGGATATGGAACATGATGGTCACGTCACTCCTGCACATTTGCTTTTGTCTACATCTTCTCTTCCTCCTTTGTAGACTACAGCAGAGTCTACAGTTCACAAGAAAAAGAAGAGACGGTCAAGGATATAACTGCAGATGGACAGTTTCTCATTGACATTTTGTAATGTTATCTTGCTGGTGTCTATCCACAGTAGGCTTAGGGTTTTGGAGTGGGCAGAGTTGTTGAGAAAGGATCTGATTTGCTTGTTGGATGTGGGTTTATTACCGGAGGTGGTTCAAACTCAGTGAACTGCCCTATGGGGCAAACCCGTCATTTAGTCTTTAGGTCGGGATCATCATTTGGGTTTGGTTGTGATAAATAATTCCTCTGTTTTTACTGTTAGGGATGTTATACATTTGATCCCTGGCAGAGCTTTGGTGGATTTTGCTTTGTCTGGTATTTCTCTTCGTGTTGTTTTTGTTTATGCTTTCACTGTTAAATCTGATCATAATACTTTGTTTACCATGTTGGTGCCTTTTTTGATGATAAATTATCCTTTGCTAGTCTGTGGGGATTTCAATTTGCATCTTTTGGAGGGTTCTCGCAATGCCCATTCAGATTTCAAACATTGTTACAAGATATTACAAGCCACTATGTTGGTCATGGGGCCCACTCCTTCGTTTATTTTTCACAGTTATGCTTGTTCTATTGTCATTGATTATTGTTGGTGTTCTTCTCATTTACAATGTGCTTCTTCTGACTTCTTTTTGGTTGATTTTATGTATCATCTCCGGTTGTCATGCTTTTGGTGTTGATTTGTCTGCTCGAAGGGGAAAAGGTTTTCCTCAGATGCATAGTTTGTATTTCTCTGAGGAAACTTGGGTAACTGCTGCCCGGGAATTGTGCTATGATCATCTTTTTCCCCTTTATTCTTTTGTTTCTGTATGGTGGTGGGATTATAAATCTAAGCTTTTTGTTACTTACTGCAGGTTTTTAAAGGCTTATCATGTGCAGTTTAAGGAGGATACTGTATTGGCCTATCAGTCTTATAAATTATTGCTGGACACTGATGTTCCTGCTGCTTTATGACACTTGCAGTCTTTAGGAGCGTTGCATCACAAATGTCTGCACATCAAATTGTACAATCTGGCATACACACTTAAGGGTAGGGGGAAGAATTCCTTCCTTATTTGGGTAAGAACTTGGTACATAAGGATTCTCATGTGTGCTGTTTATGGGATGCCATGGATAAATTGGTTAACGATAAATCAGGTATCCTCACTGTGGTGGATTCTTATCTGCAGCAGTTGTATGGTGGCATTCCTGGTAGTGCTGCAGAGTGGCATCTTCCTTCTTTGCCCTCCTCTTCAGTTTCTCTTTTTGATGCTGATATTGTTTTGGGTGAAGTCCGCATTGCTTTGCATTTGTTGTCCTGGCCGCACTCAGTCCCAGGGGTTGATGGAGTTCATTATGATTTTTATGCTGCCTTTTCAGATACGCGGTTGCATTTTATGGTTCTCTTTTTCAATTAATGGTTGCATGAAGGAATTCAGGACCCTTCCGTCCTACATGTTGCTTTACATTTCATCTGGAAAAAAAGGAGACAGATTGGACCTTGCCAATTGGAGACCTATTGCCCTGTGTAATTGTGAGTATAAAATCTTTATGAAGGACCTTAAATTATGACTGAAGTCACATATGCAGTATGCTTTACTTGCTGGGATATATGGTATTGCAGGAAAACATATATGTGAATTGTTAATGATCTTAAAATATGTTAACAAAGAAGTTCCTACTGCAGAAGGAGCACTTTTGGCAACATGTAATGTTGCTAAGGCCTTAGCCAGAATTTTTCATCCTGTCTTGAATGATATTTTGTCAGCTTATGGGTTTGTTCCTGTGTTCTGGAACTGTCTCCATTCTGTCCAGGAGAACACAGTTATTATTCCAGTAGTTAATGGCTGGTGGGGTTCACCTGCTTTAATGTGTAATGGCATACACCAAGGGTGCCCTTTAAGCAGTTATCTGCTGGCCTTAGTTGCAGGGGCTGTTTTTTTTTCCATTTTCAGACAGTGACTGGGTTAACTTCTGATTCCTTTTCTTATTCTGGGGTTATGGTACCCAGGATTGTTGCTTATGCGGATGATATATCCTATTTGGCTGAGAATGTGGCAGTTTTTCGGCAGTATTTTCATGGTGCTTTGATTCCTTTATTTAGGACTGTTGGTTGGCGTTTGAATTGCTCCAAATCTGTTGTGTTTTCAGTGTCTTCTTTTTCCTTGGAGTTTACTGGGAGTTTCCCTTCTACTATGACTAGAGTTCCATTTTGGGTATCCCTTATGGTGTAACATCATTTGTAGATAATGTTTGTCATGATGTTTTGCATAAGGCTTGTGCTTGTTTACCAGTCTGGTCTATGTTTAATTTATCCTTTCATAAGAAGGTTTATATGTTGACCAATTTTTCTTGGCAAGGTTGATTTATATTTTTTCTGTCTACCTTTTTCCCTTGCGTTGGTCTACTGAGTTGATGGGTCCTTATTTTTGCTTTTTTTGGGGCACTAATGTTACTCCGATCTATAGGTGGATGGTATATTCCTCTCCGGTTTGCGGAGATTGCTCCCTGAAGCATTCTACTGTTTTTTTACATTTGCTTTTTCTTTATAATGTTTATGCTCGACTGAGGGCAAATCCTCCCTCTTTGTTGTCTACTGTGCTTACTGCACAGGATCCTGTTTTTTGGGGTTCCTGCTTGTCTGGAAAAAGGGTTTTTTGGGCTCTTTCCCCTGAATTTAGAAATATTAGGCTGAGTGTTTTTCGTTATATGTTGTTTTCATTGGATGTTTCTCAATCCCGTGCTCAGTGGTATGGTTCTACTCTTCAGCAGTATATTTCTATTGATGCTTATGCTCAATATTCTGATTTTCATGGGCATGGTTTACAACAACACCGCTTGTTTCTATCTGAGGTCCCTCTCTGGCACAACTTTTTATGGCATTGTTTTTTGAATAAGTTGCCAGTGTTAGTGCAGTTTAGGGGGTGCCCAGAGTCTTTTTGAACCTGCTTTCATGTTTGTAGTGAAGTGAAATCAGCAGGGCATGTTTTTTCCACTTGTACCCAGATTTGGGGGTTTTGAGTGACTTTTCATACTGTTTTTTTCTGTTTTTTGTTTGTTTCCTTTGTCCTTAGAGAAGTGTCTTTATGGCAATTATGCCTGTTTTTGGACACTGGCAATTCGCCGGGCTGACTTTGTTTTGGTGTCTACTTTATATGTTTTTTGGATGGCCTGGTGTATGTACCAATAGAAGTAAGCCTGTCTTTCTTTTAATTATGAGGCTAAAGTTGTAGTTGGCCAGCAAAGGGTATTCAGATATGTTTAGGTAGTACATTGCATTCTCTATTGTATTGCATTGTATTTTTGTTAATAATTTTGTTCATATTTGATTGTGTTCTTTTATTTCTTTATTTCTTGTATTGTATTTGTTTTTGTACTGTGCAATTCTTTAATAAAGGTGGTTGAATCACATAAAAATGAGGTAAAATCAAGGAAAACCATTTGCGTATGGTTGACCCTGCCGTTCGCAAACCAACGCTAATTAAGTGTGCAGCTGATGTTATGTTTCTCACATTGAATGGGTGCAAGTGTTGAGGAGGGTGTCTGTGCATAACGTGGCCCTCCTGAATGGACACTACTCCTATAACGCTAAGATTCAAAGTATAGAGTCATGCGTTTCTGCCCCCGCTTCTCAAAGACTGAAGTGAGTTAAATTCACCCGCTCACATATGTTACTTCCACTGATAGGATGGAAGTTCTGATGGGGGTCACAGAATGTCACCTCACCCCTATCTTGCAATACACAGCATATCTGTAAAAGTGACGAACAGTGGACACAGTCGTTCGAAGACGGCCCTGAGTTAAGTTCGCCCATGAAGGTGGTACTTAGGGATTACATTTCTGGATGGGTTGAGATTGGTCCCACTGACCATTGTCTCCAGTCCTTTGAAATAAAGTAAGCAAATCAGTAATTTTACTGGTCCACATGGTGGACGCTGTGAAACCGAGATGCCCCAAGAGATAAGTGAATCCATCTAGCTGAATAATGCCAATCAAAGCCACAGAGGGGTTGAGCAATGTCTGCTCAATTAACTATACTGCCACTGACCTTTTCCCCAAACCTAAGAATCCGAAAGGGGAAAATGCTAGCTTTAAAACACTGTTCTGAGTCAACCCTTCAAAACAGCTCTGATTCTGCATGGTCTAACATGGCTGGTTCATAAAGCCTTGAAAACAGTCCAATCTGGCAGTGTCAGACTTGAAGCTCTCAGCTTCTCACATGAAAATAGGGAAAAATTAAGGAAAACCATTCGTGCATGGCTGACCCGGCCATTCCCAAACCAACACTAGTTAAGCACACAGCTGATCGTATGTTTCTCACATCAAAGGGGTGCTAGTGTTGAGGAGGGTCTCGGCACTTAAAAGGCCCTCCTGAATGGACACTATTCCCATAACTCTAGCCCTAATCCTAACGCCAATCGAAACCACAGATGGGTTGAGTAAGGTCTGCTCAATTAACTCTACTCCCACTGACCTTTTCCCTGAACCTAAGAATCTGAAAGTGGAAAATGCTAGGTTTTCAGCTCCGCTCTGAGTAAACTCAGCAAAACAGCCCTGATTCTTCAGGATCTGACTTGGCTGGTTCACACAGCCTTGAAAACAGCCCAATCTGGCAGTGTCAGACTTGAGGCTCTCAGCTTCTCACATGACCATGCCCCTTCCAAGATGGCAGATGCTCTGAGGACTTCTGCTGCTCAGGCAGCTAAGTTTGCTGATTTTAAGTTGTTTTCTACTTTTTCAGATCGTACATCGATGTCTGTGGATAAACTTATGGCTGTACAAGTGGATAATAATTCTACAACTGACTCTCAGATACTACAAGATACGCAGGTGACTGTTGCTTTGAATTGGAGCGAGACTACTACTACAATTCCACCTCCTGTGCATTCTTTGGTGGCTGGTGCTCTACAATCTGGCTTGGTTCCATCTTCAGATGCTGTGGAAGCACTCCCTTTACCAGGTGCTGATAATTTTACTGTTTCTTCTGTTTCTGGAGCTAAAAAGTTTAAATCTTCCAGTTTTTCGGCTTCTAATCCTCCAGCACCTCCAAAGTGTTCTACAGGTGTGTCTGCTTCCACTTTGCAGGCTGTGGGGAGCCTGGTTTTAGTTCTTCATGACCTTCTACTTCTGCTGCCCCTCTTTCCACCCCTGTAGAGGCAGTTGTCACTAATGTGTAATGAAGCTATGGACTTGACTGCCAGGTCTTATGCTGCAGCAGTTGGACAGTCTTCTCGATTTCAACAGAGACCATTTATTCATATTAAGACTGTTGATGGTACACCACTTGACTTAAGCAGTTTGTGGTATACATTATTGGCTACAGCTGGAGTAGCATTGTGTTCTTTGAGCATATATATTCACTGGGGCACTGATCCTCATACAGATTTATATTTTGATACTCCTGACACTCTGCTCTTGCTTTTTTCCACCATCTTTTTCGCTAATAAGGGCAAGGCTCCATGGAATTCTTACTGCATCTCTGATTTGAATGTCCAGTTAAAGCGGAGAGTTCATCTGAATTTCAGGTCCATTTATGTCTCGGAGGACCATACTCACTCCTATTTGTTGTGATATTACATGGAAGTGCATTCTCTAACTAAGACCATTTCCAAAATACTGCCAGGAGTGTGAGATGGAGGATGGAAGGCTTGGGCGACCATGACTGCCAGCTCGGAGGGGGTGAAGCATATCCCAGGAGTGTGCTTTGTGTCTGGCCAAAGGGGCATTGTTTGTTATATTGACCAGCCTCATTTCTATTTTTACTGCGGGACTTTTTGCATATGTTGACAGCTTGGCCTTTGAAAAAATGTTCCCAGTGTGGGTCATCTTCACAGTTTACTAGAGCTTGTCCCCTGCATTGTTTGCATTGTGATGGACCACACCATTGGAATGAATGCCCACAGGTATTCATTTCAGCTTCTTTTGTCTCCTCTGATGTGGTTACTGATTCTGCAGTTGGCTCTGATGCACCAGTTGTTTCCAGTACTTCTGTAACTGAGGATGTTTCACAACAGGTCCCAGATGATGTTCCTCTGGCTGTCATTGTTCCTTCTTCTGTGCCCAATTGCCTCTACATTGAATTCTTCTGATGTGGCATATTTGCTTCCTTTACCTGCTACTCAGCATTCTTCTGCTGCTGTTGCTACTACCTCTGAGACTGGTGATGGGGAGACATCTGCTGAGGTACCTGTGGATCCTTCATTATTGCATCCTATTTCTTCTAATCAGGAGATATCTGATGCTGATGCTTCTGGGCTTGATGACTCTGTTCTTGATCCTTCCTTTTCGATGGATGAGGATATGGAAAATGATGGTCCCATTCCTCCTGCACCTCTGGCTGTGTCTACATCTTCTCCTCCTCCTGTGGAAACTACAGCAGAGTCTACAATTCACAAGAAAAAGAAGAGACGGTCGGGAATATAATTGGGATGGACAGTTTCTCATTGACAATTTCTAACGTTAACTCATTTCTAATGTTAACTCATTAGTGTCTATCCATCGTAGGCTAAGGGTTTTGGATTGGACAAAGCTGTTGAGAGAAGATCTGATTTGCCTGTTAAATGTGGGTTTATTCCTGGAGGTGGTTCAAACTCAGTGGACTGCCCTCTCTGGTGATCCTGTCATTTGGTCATTAGGGCAGGATTGTCATTCAGGTTTGGTTGTCATGTATAATCCCTCTGTTTTTACTGGGGATTTTAATTTGCATCTTTTGGAGGGTTCTTGCAGTGCCTATTCGGATGTCAAACATTGTTACAAGATATTACAAGCCACTATGTTGGTCATGGGGCCCACTCCTTCATTTATTTTTCACAGTTGTGCTTGTTCTATTGTCATTGATTATTGTTCGTGTTCTTCTCATTTACATTGTGCTTCTTCTGACTCCTTTTGGTTGATTTTATGTATCATCTCCAGTTGCCTTATGATTTTGGTGTTGATTTATCTGCTCTATGGGTAAAAGGATTTCCTCAAATGCATATTTTTTTATTTTCCTGAAGAGACTTGGGCAACTACTGCTTGAGAATTGTGATATGACGACCTTACACTTTTTCCCCTTTATTCCACTGTTTCTGCATGGCGGTGGGATTATAAAGCTAAGCTTCTTGTTACTTACCGCAGGTTTTTAAGGGCTTATCATGTACAGTTGAAGGAGGATACTGTATTGGCTTATCAGTCTTATACATTATTGCTGGATACTGATGCTACTTTACGACAATCCCACTCTTTAGGAGCATTGCATCACAAACGTGTGCACACCAAATTGTACAATCTGGCATACACACTTAAGGGTATGGGGGAAGAATTTCTTCCTTATTTGGGCAACAAGTTGGTACATAAGGATTCTTATGTGCGCTGTTTACCACTTTTTTAGTCTATGTTTCATTTATCCTTTCATAAGAAGGTTTATATGTTCACCACTTTTTTAGTCTACATTTCATTTATCCTTTCGTAAGAAGGTTTATATGTTCACCACTTTTTATTGGCATGGTTGATTTATGTTTTTTTCTATCTACTTTTTTCCGATGAGTTGGTCTACTGTGTTGATGGGTCCTTATTTTCACTTTTTTTGGGGACACTAATGTTACTTTGATCCATAGGGGGACTATATATTCCTCTCCGGTTCATTGAGGTTGCTCTCTAAAGCATCCTATTTTTTTTTTACATTTGCTTTTTCTTTACAATGTTCATGTTCAACTCAGGGTGAATCCTCCCTCTTTGTTGTCTAATGTGCTTACTGCACAGGATCCTGTTTTTTGGGGTTCCTGCTTGTCTGAGAAAATGGTCCTTTGGGCACTTTCCCCTGAATTTGGAGACATTAGGCTGATTGTTTTTCATTATAGGTTGTTTTCATTGGATGTTTCTCAATCCCGTGCTCAGTGGTACGGCTCTATCCTTCAGCAGTATATTTCTATTGATGCTTATGCTCAATATTCTGATTTTCGCAAGCACGGTTTACAACAATGCCATTTGTTCCTTTCTCAGGTCCCTCACTGGCACAACTTTTTATGGCATTGTTCTTTGAAGAAGTTGCCAGTGGTAGTGCAGTTTAGGGGGTGCCCGGAGTCTTTTCAAACCTGTTTTCATGGTTGTAGTGAATTGGAATCAGCAGGGCATGCTTTTTTCACTTGTACCCAAATTTTGGGTTTTTGGGTGACTTTTCATATTGCTTTTTCTGTTCCTTGTTTGTTTCCTTTGCCCTTAGAGAAGTGTCTTTATGGCAACTATACCTGTTTTTGGACACCGGCAATTGACCGTGCTGACTTTGTTTTGGTGCCTACTTTATATGTTTTGTGGATGGCTTGGTGTGTTGAGCTGCATACCAATAGATTTACTCCTGTTTTTCTTTTAATTAGGAGGCTAAAGTTGCAGTTGGCCAGCAAAGGGTATTCAGATATGTTTATATAATCCATTGCATTTTTCTACTATAGTGCTTTATATTTCTGTTTATGATTTTTTTCATATTTGATTGTGATTTTTTTATTTCTTCTTTTTTTGTATTGTATTTGTTTTTGTACTGTGCAATTCTTTAATAAAGGTGGTTGAATCACATGACCATGACCTTCCAAGATGGCGGACGCTGTGAGGAGTTCTGCTGCTCAGGCAGCTAATTTTGCTGATTCTAAGGCTTTTTCTACTTCTTTTTTTTTTCCATAATAAATCTTTATTATTTTTCCAATTTCCCATACAATAAAGAAAACAGCAAAGAAAAAGAAATACAAATAATACCCAAATTAAGCTAATAATACCCATACTACAAACTATGTACATTATTTACATGAATGCTTCCATCCGTCAAACAAAATCAAGAAAGAAAAGAAAGGAGCTTGTGATGACAAGAGTCAAAAGATCTACTATCACTAGAATGAATTGTCCTTACCAACTTTCACATCAAGGATGCATGTCCTGGGGTTGAGCTGAGTTTGGTACATTAAGCTAATATAATGTTGAAAATTTGTTCCCACACCTTCGGGTTATTAATATTCCTTTTATTATCCTTAATTAAAAGTTTATGTGCTAGAATATGTTTCATCGCTAAACCTTTAAAGTTTTCCCATGAAGTTTGAAATGGAGTCAACCAATTTGTAGCTATATAAAGTTTCATTAATAAAAAAATATTCATAAGTATAATCATTTGGGTTCTATTCAAATTATTAGGAGGAATATGTAGTATCATGAATTCCCAAGAAAGTGTAGAATGTTGATATCCCATCTTTTGTAGTTGGATTTTTAAGGAATTCCAAAGTTTGTAAATACATTTACAGCTCCAGAACATGTGCAAGAGGTCCGCCGTTTGATCTTTACAGTATGGACATTTGGGTGAGTTTTTCGAGTTGAATTTATGCAAGCTAAGGTGTGTATAGTAGGCATTATTAAATATCATCAATTGTGTAAATATACATTTTTGGAGAGAAACTGATTTTATTGTTAAGTTAATTGCCTTAAGTATTTTGTTATCTTCTATCAATGGTATTTTATCCTTCTAATATTTTGACAAAATTATTTGGTTTTGGTATTTCAGCTCTTTTAGCAGTTCACTTGTAGAGGTAATACATTTGATATCTTGTCTAAGAGTTAACCATAAGTTTGAACAACTAGTTAACATTTCCTCATCAATTTTAAAGTCTTTGAAGTAATTTACAGAGAGATCCTTTAATTGTCTCAATATTATTAAGTAAGATTTAGGAAGATTCATTCCCTGCAACATATCATGAACAGAATTGTTAAGATACTAAGGCTTTTTCTACTTCTTCAGATCATACATCGGTGTCTGTGGATGCCCTCATGGATGTGCAAGTGGATAATAATTCTATAACTGACTCTCAGATACTGCAAGATACGCAGGTAACTGTTGCTTTGAATTGGAGCGAGACTACTACTACAATTCCACCTCCTGTGCATTCTTTGGTGGCTGGTGCTCTACAATCTGGCTTGGTTCCATCTTTGGATGCTGCAGAGGCACACCCTTTACCAGGTACTAATAATTTTACTGATTCTCCTGTTTCTGGAGCTAAAAAGTTTAAGTCTTCAAATTTATTGGCTTCTAAGCCCCTAGCACCTCCAGAATGTTCTATGGGTGCATTTGTTTCTGCTTTGCTGGCTGGGGGGGGGGGGGGCTGGCTCTAGTTCCTCACAGTCTTCTACTTCTGCTGCCCCTCTTTCTGCCCCTGTAGAGGTGGTTGCCACTACTGTGGCTGAAGCTATGGAATTGACTTCCAGGTCTTAGGATGCAATGGTTGGACAGTCTTCTCAATTTCAACAGCAGCCATTTATTTGTATTAAGACTGTTGATGGTACACCACTTGATGTTAGGCATTTGTGGGATACAGTGTTGGCTACAGCTGGAGTAGTGTTGCGTTATTTCAGGGTATATATTCATTGAGGTACTGATCCTCATACAGATTTATATTTTGATACTCCAGCCACTGCCCTTGCTTTTTCCACTACCTTTTTGGCTAATAAGGACAAGACTCCATGGAATTCTTACTGCATCTGTGATTTGAATGTCCAATTAAAGTGGAGAATTTGTCTAAATTTTGAGTCCATTTATGTTACAGGGGATCATATTTGCTCCTATTTTTTGCGATATTGTACAGCAGTGCACTCTCTGACTAGGACCATCTCCAAAATACTGCCAGGAGTGTGGGCTGGAGGATGGGAAGCTTGGGTGACCTTGACTGCCAGCTCAGAGGGAATGAGGCATATCCCAGGAGTATGCTTTGTGTCTGACCAAAGGTCCATTGTTCGCTGTGTTGGTCAGCCTCATTTCTGTTTTTACTGTGGGGACTTTTCGCATATGGTGACAGTGTGGCCCTTGAAGAAATGTTCCCTGTGCGGGTCATCTTCACATTTTATTAGAGCTTGTCCCCTGCACTGTTCACATTGTGATGGACCACACCATTGGAACGATTGCCTGCAGGTGTTCATTTCAGCTTCTTCTAGCTCCTCTGCTGTGGTTACTGATCCTGATATTGGCTCTGAAGCACTGGCTGTTGCCAGCACTTCTGTGACTGAGGATGTTTCACATAATTTGCAACAGGCTCCAGATAGTGTTCTTCTGGCTGCAGTTGTTCCTTCCTATGTGCTAGTTACCTCCGCACTGAAATCTTCTGATGTGGCACCCTTGCCTCCTTTACCTGTTACACAACCTTCTTTCACTTCTGTTGCTACTACCTCTGAGACTAGTGTTGGGGAGACACCTGCTGAGATGGCTGCGGATCCTTCCTTGCTGCATCCTATCTCTTCTGATCAGGTGATGTCTGACGCTGATGCTGGTGAGCTTGATAACTCATTTCTTGATCCTTTTTTTTGATGGATGAGGATATGGAACATGATGGACATGTCACTCCTGCACCTTTGCCTACATCTTTTCCTCCTCCTGTGGAGACTATGGCAGGGTCTACAGTTTGCAATAAAACGAAGAGACAATTGAGACTATAACTGGGGATGGACAGTTTCTCACAGACATTTTGTAATGTTAACTCATTGGTGTCTATCCACTACAGGCTTAGGGTTTTGGAGTGAGCAAAGTTGTTGAAGGAAGATCTGATTTGCCTGTTAGATGTGGGTTTATTACCAGAGATGGCACAAACTCAGTGGACTGTGGGGCAATTCCTTCATTTGGTCATTAGAGTGGGATTGTCATTCGGGTTTGGTTGTGATGTATAATTCCTTTGTTTTTACTGTTATACATTTAATCCCTGGCAGAGTTTTGGTGGTGGATATTGCTTTGTCCGATATTTCTCTTCGTGTTGTTTTTGTTTATGCCTTTACTGTTAAGTCTAATCATAATACTTTGTTCACTATGTTGGTGCCTTTTTTGATGGTATATCATCCTTTGTTACTCTGTGGAGATTTTAATTTGCACCTTTTGGAGGGTTCCCGTAGCACTCATTCTGATGTGAAACATTGTTACAAGATATTTCAGGCTGCTATGTTGGTCATGGGGCCCACTGCTTCGTCTACATTTCACAGTGGTGCTCGTTCTACTGTCATTGATTATTGTTGGTGTTCCTTTCATTTACGTTGTGCTTTTTCTGACTCCTTTTTGGTTGATTTTACAGATCATCTCCGGTTGTCATATACTTTTGGAGTTGATTTGTCTGCTCTAAGGGGAAAAGATTTTCCTCAGATGCATAGTTTATATTTCTCTGAGGAGACTTGGGTAAGTGCTGCACGGGAATTGTGGTATGACCACTTTTTCCCTTTTATTCTACTGTTTCTGCATGGTGGGGGACTATAAGTCAAAGCTTCTTGTTACATAGCGCAGGTTTTTAAGGGCTTATCATGTGCAGTTGAAGGAGGATACTGTGTTGGCTTATCAGTCTTATAAATTATTGGTGGATACTGATGTTCCTGCTGCTTTACAACAATTGCAGTCATTAGGGGCTTTGTCCCACAAATGGGTGCATACCAAGTTGTACAATATAGCACACCGAGTAAAAGCCAGCCAAGGTACAAAAAAGCTATAAACTCCAAACAAGTACCCTCGACAGGAAAATACAACAGTCAGTTGTTCTTTGATGCAAAAATCCAAGTTTAACTCACACAAGCAGTTTCCAAGGTTTAAAATCAAAGCACATAAAGGCACATAAATGCCCTTCACCAACTCAGCATTTTCATCTAGTTAAAACAGACCTCATCAAATGTAGACTCATACCAAACTACACATATTTATATCAATTGATATTTAAACTATCCAATCAGCAACACTAAATAAATAAATATGATTAAAAAAGCTTAAAACCCATGCTTCGTCATTTGTAAAATAAAATGTTAAAAACACACTTAAAAGACATGAACATTTTCATTCCAAATGTTAATAAAACTACATATCAATAAACAATGAATAAATACAACTAAATATTCAATATCACACAATACAATTTTAAAAGACATATAATATTTAAAAGCTTGTATTTAAAATGTTACGTGAACTTATTATTTATTTGTCAATCCAAAGGCAGACGTCCTGCCTGGTGGACCCCAGCCATAAACAAACTATACAATAGAAGGAGGAAGCTACTACATGATAGAGCAAAATCCCAAAAAGGGAAGGCATCTCTGATCAGTATTAGCAAAAAACTAAGGGCACTCATAAAATCGTCTAAGGCCAAATTCGAGAGAGAAATTGCACAGGACACTAAGGATAACCACAAGGCTTTCTTTAGTTATGTTAGGAACCTGGGTGGGAATTCCCAGATATGCTCAGAATTAGTCCAAAATGACAAAAAATACACCAAACCCACAGACATCACCAACATCCTAGCTGACAGGTTCAGCGCAAACTTCTCCCCCCCTTCCCCACCAAAAGGGCAAATATCTATCCCAGCAGAGTGCTGCCCCCCTGACATCTCAGATGCTCAGGTAAGAGCCGCCCTCTCCAAGGCAAAAAACACAGCATCAATGGGACCAGACGGTGTCCCGGGCTGCGTCCTACATGAACTCCAAGAAGAACTAAACCCAAACATAAAACCACTGTTCAGTCTCAGCCTTACTACAGGATATGTACCCAAAGAGTGGCATACAGCAACAGTGGTCCCTCTCCACAAAGGTGGTGCCTCAACGGATCCTGGAAACTATCGCCCCATAAGCCTGACTAGCTTGGTCTGCAAAGCTATGGAAAGGATCATCATGGACCTCATAAATAAAGATATTGGGGACCTACAGACACTGGATCCTACCCAGTTTGGCTTTGTTAAGGGCAGATCCTGCCTCTTAAACCTGGTTGATTTCTTTGAAACAGCCACCAAGGCCATTGACGAGGGGAAGGTGGCCCACACAGCCTACCTGGACCTCGCAAAAGCCTTCGATACAATATCCCACTCGGGCATTATAGATAAGCTCACCAGTTTAAATATAAACCTCTGTGTCACTAGATGGGTTGCAAACTGGCTCAAGGACAGAACCCACATGGTTAGAATTGCTGGAGCTATCTCAAACTCCAAACCAGTTACAAGTGGCATCCCACAAGGCTCAGTCCTGGGACCTCTCTTGTTCGGTATATATTTCTTGGAGATACAAGCCAACACGGAAGGACTGCGGCTGACCAAGTTCACAGATTACTGCAAACTGGGTGCCATAATCGACTCTCCAGCTGATACAAGCATCCTACAAAAGGGCCTCATAGAAACAGACAACTGGTGCCAGAGCCATGGCCTCAAGCTAAATGCCAAAATGTGTATAGTCATCCCCTTTGGCAAAAATAAAGTGCCCACAAATTACCACATAGGTGGTAATCCACTAAGTACGGAAGATGTAATTAGGGATCTGGGGATCCAAGTTGATAGCAATCTCTCATTTGACAACCACATGGCCAAAGTGGTTAGAAAAACATTTTATATAGCCCACCTAATCATGAAGGGATTCACATCGAGATCAGGGGAGGTCATTGTGTCTCTTTACTCATCCCTCATCAGGCCCATAATTGCATACAATGCCCCTTTTGGGATGTACCTTACCAGACACCTGCAGCAACTGGAAAGACCCCAAAAGTACCTCACCAAGAGGATCAAAGGGCTCAAACAGATGCCATATGCTGCCCGGTTAAAGAAACTCCAGCTCTACTCAGTGGCATACCGCCTGCTCAGAGGCGATCTGTGCCTGACGTATAAAGCCATGTCCAACCTGGAATTAATGGACATGCTGCACCTCAGAAAATCCAAATCCCATCGAGCTACGTGCTCGAGAGACTTGAACCTCAGCACTGAAATAAATAGGACATGATGGAGGGACAGATTCATAACCCAGAGGCTCCCTTCACTCTGGAATAAAATCCCAGTCCAGGTTAGGCAGAGTCCCTCATTGACTCTATTCAAGAGGAATCTTGATGAGTGGATGGGAGATCATAGGTTTACCCCGGGTATCACTTCTGTGTCACTGTTAGACAGAGGCACAGTATACTAACCTCAAAAAAGGGCATAGCAAAATTCATTTAAAATGGGTGGCGAAAGCCAAACACACTATGGCTAGGCTTATAAATGCCCTAGGACAGATAGCCTAGTATGAGCCTATGAACCTAAATGCTCCCTCTAGTGACCTTTAGTGGGAATACACATAAATAGGAAACTTTTCCTTTTGCTAGTCATAATTTAGCAGATCTCATTTTAAGTAGTGGGGCAATGGAAATATTATCATTTAAACCAGGGGATGTCCCAGAGTCTAAAGTGATTTGCCACCACAATTCCTTGTGTTCAGTTTTTTCTTCCTGCAATCCGCCCCTTGCTTCCTTTTTTATTTGCTCCACCACAAAAAAAATAAGAAATTCAGTCTCTCACATTCCTTGATGTGCTTGTATAGAGCGTTTGTTTCTTTTGTGTTCTGTATCTCATATTTATGCTCGTAGGTCCTTCTCCTTAACTTACGCTCAGGTTTTCCTGTATAGAGGGATCTACATGCCACACAGGTAGCCAGGTACACTATTCCAGATGATTCATAATTAAAGTAGTCTTTGCCCTCAATCAGTCTGTCCCTACTTTCTATAAATACCTGATCAGTGTTTGCTATATTTCCACATTGGGAGCAGCAATCACATTTATAAGTCTCTCTTCTTCTCCTGTTCCCTTCCTTCCTTTTCCAGTCATTTTCTAAAATGGTCTTTAAGTTAAGCACATTGTTATATACAATTTTGAAGGGTTCCCTAGACACTATTTCCAGGTCAGTAAAATTAACAAACCTTTCCCATTCAGTGTTTACAACCTTTCTAGCTAAACCGCAGAAGGCATTAAATTCCAGTGCTAATGCTTTTCCAACATTTTGCTCAGAGGTCGCCGTGCATCAACTTCCTTAGTGTTCTCTCCTAGTATGGGCTTAAAGTTTCCTTTTCTGCCCTCTAGCACATCTAGCACACACACTTAAGGGTAGGGGGAAGAATTTCTTCCTTATTTGGGTAAGAACTTGGTACATAAGGATTCTCATGCGTGCTGTTTATGGCATGCCATGGATAAATTGGTTAACAATAAATCAGGTATCCTCACTGTGGTGGATTCTTATCTGCAGCAGTTGTATGGTGGCATTCCTGGTAGTGCTGCAGAGTGGCATCTTCCCTCTTTACCCTCCTCTTTGACTTCTCTTTTTGATGCTGATATTGTTTTGGGTGAAGTTCTCACTGCTTTGCATTTGTTGTCATGGTCACACTCAGTCCCAGGGGTTGATGGAGTACCTTATGATTTTTATGCTACTTTTTCAGATACACAGTTGCATTTTATGGTTCTCTTGTTCAATGAATGGTTGCATGAAGAAATTCAGGACCCTTCCTTCCTACATGTTGCTTTACATCTCATCTGGAAAAAGGGAGATAGATCAGATCTTGCCAACTGGAAACCTATTGCACTGTGTAATTGTGACTATAAAATCTTTATGAAGGTTCTTCAGTTATGACTGAAGTCCCATATGCAACATATCTGGGATTCATGGTATTGCAGTAAAACCTGTATGGAAATTGTTAATGCTCTTAAAATGTGTTACCAGGGAAGTTCTTGCTGCAGAAGGGGCATCCTTGGTGTCATGCGATGTTGCTAAGGCTTTTGACAGAATTTCTAATTCTGTCTTGAATGACATTTTGTCAGCTTATGGGTTTGGTTCTGTGTTCCGGAACTGTCTCCGTTCTGACCAGGAGAACACAGTCATTATTCCAGTAGTCAATGGTTGGCGGGATTCACTTGTTTCAATGCATAATGGCATATGCCAAGGGTGCCCTTTAACCAGTTATCTGCTAACCTTAGTTGTAGGGGCTGTTTTTTCCATTTCCAGGCAGTGAATGGCTTGCCTTCTGATTCTTTTTCTTGTTCTGGGGTTATGGTACCCAGACTTGTTGCTTATGCAGGTGATATCTCCTATTTGGCTGAGAATGTGGCAGTTTTTCAGCAGTATTTTCATGGTGCTTTGATTCCTTTATTTAGGACTGTTGGTTGGCACTAAAATTGCTCCAAATCTGTTGTTTTTTCAGTGTCTTCTCTTTCCTTGGAGGATATTGGGGGTTTGCCTTCTACTGCAGATGCAGTTCGTATTTTGGGTGTACCTTATGGTGTATCATCATTTGTGGACACTGCTTGCCATGATGTGTTACATAAGACTTGTGCTTGCCTACCATTTTGGTCTACATTTCATTTATCCTTTTGTAAGAAGGTTTATATGTTGAACACTTTTTTCTTGGCAAGGTTGATTTATGTGTTTTTTGTTTACATTTTCCCAGTGTGCTGGTCTACTGAGTTGATGCGTCCTTATTTTCGTCTTTTTTGGGGCACTAATGTTACTCCGATCCATAGGGAGATTGTATATTCCTCCCCGGTTCACGGAGGTTGCTCCCTAAAGCATCCAATTGTTTTTTTGCACTTGATTTTCTTTACAATGTTTATGTTCAACTCAGGGAGAATACTCCCTCTTTGTTGTCTATTGTGCTCACTGCATAGGATCCTGTTTTTTGGGGTTCCTGCTTGTCTGAGAAAAGGCTCCTTTGGGTGCTTTCCCCTGAATTTAGAGACATTAGGCTAATTGCTTTTCATTATGGGTTGTTTTCATTGGATGTTTCTCATTCCCGTACTCAGTGGCACGGTTCTATTCTTCAGCAGTATGTTTCTATTGATGTTTATTCTCAGAATTCTGACTTTCGACTACATGGTTTACAACAACACCGTTGGTTTCTTTCTCAGGTCCCTCACTGGCATGACTTTTTATGGCATTGTTTGAATAAGTTGCCAGTGTTGGTACAATTTAGGGGATGGCTGGAGTCTTTTCAAACCTGCTTTCTTGGTTGTGGGGAAGTGGTATCTGCAGGGCATGTGTTTTTCACTTGTACCCAGAGTTCAGGTTTGTGGGTGACTTTTTGAACTGTTTTTTCTGTTCCTTGTTTTTTTTTTTCTTTGTCCTTAGAGAAGTGTCTTTATGGCAATTATGCCTGTTTCTGGACACCGTCAATTTGCCGAGTTGACTTTGTTTTGGTGTCTACTTTATATGTCTTGTGGATGGCTCTGTGAGTTGAGCTGTGTACCAATAGATGTACACCTGTTTTCTTTTAATTATGAGGCTGAAATTGTGGTTGGCCAGCAAAGGGTATTCAGATATGTTTTGTGTAATACATTGCATTTTCTATTGTATTGCATTATATTTTTGCCTATATTTCTCTTTTATATTTGATTGTAATTTCTTATTTCTTTATTTCTTGTATTGTATTTGTTTTTGTGCAATTCTTTAATGAAGGTGGTTGAATCAAATGAAAATAGGGAAAAATGATGGAAAACCATTCGCACATGGTTGACCCTGCCATTTGCAAACTGATGCTAGTTAAGCACGCAGCTGATCATATGTTTCTCACATTGAAGAAGCACAAGTGTTAAGGAGGGTCTTGGCATTAACCAGGCCCTCCTGAATAGACACTATTCCCATAACTCTAAAATTCAAAGTATAGAGTCACGGATTTCCACCCCCTCTGCTCAAAGACTGAAGGGAGTTAAGTGCACCCACTCATTGCTTCCACAATAGGGCAGAAGTTCTGACAGGGGTCCCGGGGTGTCACCTCACCCCTATCTTCAAATAAACAGTGTATCTGTAAAAGAGATAAATGGTGGACATTGCCGTTCGAAGACGGCAAGGAGGTAAGTGCGCCCCTCAAGTAAATGTATAGGGAATGCAGGTCTGGAGGGTTTGAGGTAGGCCTCCATGACTGCTGTCACCTGCTCTTTGAAATAAAGTAAGAAGATCAGTAATTTCCTGGGTCCACACGATGGACGCCGCTAAACCCAGATGCACAAGAGATAAGCACAGCCGTCCTGCCAAATAATGCTAATCAAAGCCATGGAGGAGTTGAGCAATGTCTACTCAATTAACTATACTCCCACTGGCCTTTTCCCTAAACCTAAGAATCAACTAAAACATTAAGTGAGAAGGTCACCGAAAAAACAGTCAGTAAAAAATAAATGAAAACTCCAGCAAAGCTAGAACTTCCACTGAGCGACCATCCAAACCTCTTGTATCAGAGGCACGTGGGTTATATGCAAATGACCATTATGAACATCAGGTGTTTCAGCTAATTGGCAATTCTGAATGCCCATGACTTGTTTCATCATTTTTATGGACAATTTCAGAGCAATAAAGCCAAAGCCCACTAGCTGTGGATATGCATATTTCAGCCTTGTTATGACCTCTTCAGTACGGCACAAGCAGAGTGTTTGCCTAAGCATAAGAAACACAGGGCTGTTATACCCAGATGATGTCCATTATCATTAGGGTCACTGTAAAAATATCCTAAAGAACAAACTAAAACAAAAAGTGAGAAGGTCACTGAAAAGCCAATCAGTAAAAAATAAATGAAAACTCAGCAAAGCTAGAACATCCACTGAGTGACCTCCCAAACCTCTTGTATCAGAGGCACATGGGATATATGCAAATGACCCTTATGAACATCAGATGTTTCAACTAATTGGTGATTCTGAATGCCCATGACTTGTTTCATTGTTTTAATGGACAATTTCAGGCCAATAAAGCCAAACCCCACTAGCTGTGGATATGAATATTTCATCCTAGTTATGACCTTGTCAGTACAACACAAGCAGAGTGTTTGCCTAAGCATAAGAAACACAGGGCCGTTATACCCAGCTGATGTCCATTATCATTAGGGTCACTGCAAAAATATCCTAAAGAACAAACTAAAACAATAAGTGAGAATGCCACTGAAAAACCAACCAGTAAAAAAATAAATGAAAACTCTAGCAAAGCTAGAACTTCCACTGAGTGACCTCCCAAACCTCTTGTGTCAGAGGCACATGGGATATATGCAAATGACCCTTATGAACATCAGGTGTTTCAGCTAATTGGCAATTCTGAATGCCCATGACTTGTTTCATCATTTTAATGGACAATTTCAGGCCAATAAAGCCAAACCCCACCAGCTGTGGATACACATATTTCGGCCTTGTTATGACCTCGTCAGCACAGCACAAACCAATCAGTAATAAATAAATGAAAACACTCAGCAGAAGTTCTAGCTTTGCTGGAGTTTTCATTTATTTTTTACTGATTGTTTTTTTCAGTGACCTTCTCACTTATTGTTTTAGTCTGTTCTTTGGGCTATTGTTGCAGTGACCCTAATGATAATGGATATCAGCTGGGTATAACAGCCCTGTGTTTCTTATGCTTAGTCAAACACTCTGTGCTGTGCTGATGAGTTCATAACAAGGACGAAATATGCATATCCACAGCTAGTGGTGTTTGGCTTTATTGGCCTGAAATTGTCCATTAAAATGATGAAACAAGTCATGGGCATTCAGAATCTCCAATTAGCTGAAACACCTGATGTTCATAAGGGTCATTTGCATATATCCCATGTGTCTCTGATACAAGAGGTTTGGGAGGTGACACAGTTGAAGTTCTAGCTTTGCTGGTGTTTTAATTTATTTTTTACTGATTGTTTTTTGAGTGACCTTCTCACTTATTATTTTAGTTTGTTCTTTAGGATATTTTTGCAGTGACCCTAATGATAATGGACATCAGCTGGGTATAACAGCCCTGTGTTTCTTATGTTTAGCCAACCACTCTGCTTGTGCTGTGCTGATGAGGTCATACCAAAGCTGGAATATGCATATCCACAGTTAGTGGGGTTTGGTTTGATTGGTCTGAAATCATCCTTTAAAATGATGAAACAAGTCATGGGCATTCAGAATTGCCAATAGCTGAAACACCTGATGTTCATAAGGGTCATTTGCATATATCCCATGTGCTTCTGATACAAAAGGTTTGAGAGGTCATTCAGTGGAAGTTCTGGCTTTGCTGGAGTGTTCATTTATTTTTTACTAAACCTAAGAATACAAAAGGAGAAATGCTAGCTTTTAAGGTCTGCTCTGAGTAGACCCTGCAAAACAGCCCTAATTCTGCATGATCTGACTTGGCTTGTTCACACAGCCTTAAGCCATGCCTTTCCAAGATGGTGATTGCTTTGGCTGTGAGTGCTGCATCAGCAGCTTCTGCTTCTGCTGTTTTTGCTTCTACTGATAATTTGGCTTTTAAGAATTCTAGTACTGTGGAATTTTGTACATCGGTGCCAGGAAATACACTTATTGGTGTGCAAGGTGTAAAAAGTGTTGGATTAAGTCTACCGGCTTTACAGGACTCTCAGGTTACTGCTGCTCTCAACTGGAGTGAAAGTGTTGATGATTTTCCACCTTCTGATGGTTCTCTAGTGGCTGGTCTGCTGCAGTCAACTTCGGGGGCAACTGCTTCTACTACTGGGACTGCCTTTTTACAAGGTAATGTACTTTCTGGTGCAATTTCTGTTCATGGTGCCAAAACATTTAAACCTGCTGTTGATACTGTTTTTGATGGCTCTGGGACTGGTGCTGCTCCCCCTACTGGATTGCAACCTCTACTACTAGTGGCCAGATTGCTGCTTCTGCTGCCTCTTTGGGGGCTGTGTTGACTGTTGTTGCTGAGGCTGTGGATTATACCAGATGGTCTTTTGCTGCTGCTGTGGGGCAACCATCTCATTACCAACAGAGGCCATATGTATGGATTAAAATGGTAGGTGATGTTTCTTTGGATTTGCAGCATTTGTGGGATGGGGTTTTGGCCCCAGCTGGAGTGACTTTGAGGGACATAAGTGCCTACATTCAATGGGCACTGAGTCACACATTGACATTTATTTTGATAATTCTAATGCAGCATTGACATTTTCATCAGTTTTTTTGGCTAATAAAGATAGAGCGCCTTGAAATTCTTATTGTACTTCTTATTTGGATGTTCGTCTGAAGAGAAAGGTCCGTTTGGACTTTTGGACGATTTATATTTCTGAGAGTGACATTAAGACTTATTTGCTGCAGTCTTGCTCAGCAGTTCATCCTGTGGCGAAAACGACATCCAAAAGTCTTCTTGGTATTTGGGATGGGGGCTGGGAGGCCTGGGTGACTATGACTGCAACTTCAGAAGGTATTAAGCATATTTCTGGGGTTTGTTTTGTTTCAGGACAACAGGGCATGGTGTGTTATGTGGGTCAACCCTGCTTTTGCTTTTTCTGCGGGGATTTTTCCCATGTGGTTTCTGCATGTCCCTTAAAGAAATGCACTAGATGTGGTTCTACATCTCATTTTATGAGGGCTTGCCTACATCATTGTTCACAGTGCAACAGCCCGCATCACTGGAATAACTGTCCCCTGGTATTTCCTACAGCTGCTGTCTCTTCTACTGCTCCAGTTGTTTTTATGCCTGTGGTTGTTTCGGATATTCATCCTGTAGAGCAAACAACTTCTTGTTCTGCTGTTTTTGTGGAAGCTCAGAGTGCGGTGTCTAGTGTTTCTGTCTCTTCTTCTAGACCTGATGTTGCAACCCCAGTTGTGCCTTCTGTTGTTGCCACTGTTTCTACTGCTGGGTTGCCTTTACCTCCTGTACTGGGTTTGCCTCCTGCCTCTGACATGGATGTAACTCCTCCTCGAGATTTGCTGCTGATGTTGTTCCAGCTGCTGATGCTGCTGTGGATGACCTTTGTAAATGGGATGATGTGGAGAAACCTATTCCTGGAATGCCCTTGGATCATTCTGTCTCTCATCCTATCTCCTCTGATCAGGAGATGTCAGATAGTGGTGGGGGCCACCTAGCTGTGCCACTTCCAGTTTCAACTTTTTCTTCTGACGAGGGCATGGATCTAGAAGTGCATGAGGACATTGTTTCTCCACCTATACCTCTACCTGTGCCAAACTCCATCCCCAAGCAGACTGTGCAAGGGACTGATGTTAAAAAAAAGAAGACGAGGCAGTCCACAATATGATGGCCATTAACTCCTTTTCAGTTTCTTTTTGTAATATCAATTCTTTGGTATCTACCTGACGTAGACTTTGTGTATTTGACTGGACTAAGACATTGCAATTTGACTTGCTTTGCCTTATTGATACTGGACTTGTGTCAGAGATAGCACAAATGCAATGGACTGAATTATGGGGGGGGGGGTTCAGTTATCTGGTCTTTAGGACAAGACCGTAATTATGGTTTAGTTTTAATGTACAATCCTGCTTTGTTTACTGTTCGGGATGTGATGCATGTAATTTCGGACAGGGTTTTGGTTGTTGATTTTGCTTTTTCTAATGTTACTTTACAAGTTGTATTTATTTAGGCTTTCACAGTGCATTCTGATCGGAATACCCTTTTTTCTTTGCTGCCCCCTTTTCTCATAGTAGATTATCCTATAATTTTGTGTGGAGATTTTAATTTACATCTATTAGAGGGACTTTCCAGCATGCATGCATGCATGCAGATTTAGACATTGTTTGAAGATTTTGAAGAGTGCTATGTTAGTGATGAGTCCCACATCAACTTTTACTTTCCACAGGGGAACAGGAATACTACTATAGATTATTGCTGGCATGCCTCTTCATTGTGCTGTGCCTCATCTACCTCTTATTTAGTAGAATGTACAGACCATTTGTTATTGTCCTATGTCTTTGGGGTAGATGTATCATATATGAGGGGTAAGGGGTTCCCTCATATGCATAGCCTGTATCTCACAGAGGACAGATGGAAGCTTATAGTTACTGATTTATGGCATACTCATTTGACATTATTCCCCCTTTATGCTTCTGTTTCTGCCTGGTGGGGGGGATTACAAATCAAAACTGCTTTCAGAATATTTTCGTTTTATGAAGGACTTTCATGTTGATGTGAAAGAGGCCACTGTTGTTGCATATAAAAGATATTAGTTGCTTTGGTACACAGATATTCCAGCAGTTTTACAGCAGTTGCAGACATTAAAGATTTTACATCACAAGAGAGTTCATGCTAAATTGTACAAGGGCAAAGGGAAGGAGTTTTTGCCGTACCTCGGCAAATGGGTGATGCATAAAGACTCTTATATAAGATGTTTGAGAGATAGTTCAGGGTATTTTGTTAATGACAAACAGGGCATACTGTCAGTGGTTAACTTATGTTTACAGCGGTGGTATGGTGGTATTCCAGGGACTGTTAGGGATTGGCAGCTTCCATCCTTACCCCCAGACTTAGTGAATGCCCTTGATGCCGACATAACTTTGGAAGAAATTCATACTGCATTACACTTGTTAGCACCAAATAATTATGTGGCTGGTGTGGACAGCATATCTTATGGTTTTTATATTGCTTTTACAGACATTCAGTTGCACTTTTTAGTTTTGTTGTTTAATGAATGGCTGCATTTTGGTTTTCAGGACTTCCATTTTTTGCAAATTGCACTCCATTTTCTCTGGAAAACAGGGGATCATGCGGATCTCACTAACTGGAGACCAATTGCACTTTGCAATTGCGATTATAAACTTTTTACCAAGGTATTACAATTGAGTCTAAAGTAACATTTGAAGACTATCTTACCTACTGGCTGCTTTGGGATCACAGGGAAACCTGTATGGGATTTATTAATGCTGTTCAAATATGTTTCTAAGGAATTACTTGTGACTCCTCGGGCAATCTTGGCATTGTGTGACATAGCAAAGGTATTTGATAGGCTATCACATTCTGTTTTGAATGATATTCTAGATGCATATGGATTTGGCCCTGTTTTTAAAGGATGTATTCAGTCTATTCAAGGAGGTACTTTGATCATACCTGTGGTTAATGGCTGGAAGGGGAAATCTGTTGCTATGTTGAATGGCATACACCAAGGTTGTCCCTTGAGCAGTTATTTGCTAGCATTGGTGGATGCTGCAGTTTTTTACAAGTTTCATTCTGTCACAGGTATGCCATCCCACCCTTTTCCTTGTGCAGGGGTATTGGTACACCGATTGGTAGCATATGCAGATGATGTCTCCTTTTTTGCTGAAGATCTGTCTGTTTTTCAGCAGTTGTTTCATGGCATTTTGGTTCCACTGTTTCAGAAGGTGGGTTGGCAGTTGAATTACACCAAGTCTGTGTTTTTTTCCACTACAGTATTATCTTCAACAGACACACTGGGAATTCCTTCTACCACTGATGGTGTCCATATCTTAGGGGTGCCCTTTGGTACACCTACTTTTGTTTCAGATGGTTGTAAGGGAGTTTTGTAGAAGGCTATTGCTTGTTTGCCATTCTGGTCATACTTTCATTTGTCTTTCTGGAAAAAAGTGTACGTCTTAACCACATTTCTGTTGGCAAAATTGATTTATGCTTTTTCAGTGTATTTCTTTTCCTCTTGTGTGGATTCAGGACTTGTTGCAATCATATTTTAAGTTTTTTTGGGGAGCATATCTTCATCCCGTTTGTAGGGGTGTTTTATATTCTCCTCCTCATAAGGGAGGTTGTTCATTAAAACACCCAGTTGTATTTTTATTTGCTTTTCTTTTATCATGTTTTTGCTCATTTAAGGGCTTCTGTTCCTTCTTTGATTTCTACTTTGTTGATTGCCCAAGATGCTAGTTTTTGGAAGTCTTGCTTGAAGGCAAAAGACTCTTGGGTGATTTGCCTCCTGAGTGTTGTGATATTCGTTTAATACTTTTTCAGTATAGTCTGTTTGCTTTGGACATGGCTACTACTCGGCAACAGTGGTATACCATTGTAATGCAGAGACGCTTTCTCATTGATGCATTTGCTCAATATTCTACTTCTAGGCTTTATAGTATTAGGCAGCACTGTATGTTTCTTTCCCATGTGCCTCACTGGCACGATTTCATTTAGAGATGTGCATTGAAAAAGTTGCCAGTTATGGCCAATTACAGGAGTTATTATGGGGGTGTTCAAACTTGTTTTCATGGTTATGATGAAGTTGAGACAGCTGAAGACATGTTTCTTTCACTTGTTCCCAGAGTGCAGGATTTTGGGCCGCTTTTAAAGCCACTTTTTTGTTCCTTTTTTGTTTCCTCTCTCTCTAGGGAAATGTTTGTATGGTAATTATGAATGCTTATGGACACCAGCAGTGCGTCACACTGATTTTGTTTTGATTTCTGCCCTGTATGTCCTGTGGTTAGCTAGGTGTGATGAACAACATACAACTCATTGTACACTTGTTCCAATTATGCTTTCCAGATTGAAATGTTGGTTGAATTACAAAGGGTATTCTGACATGTTTATTGGCTGATTTTTGATGTAATATTTTTCTATTTTTGTATACCTTATAGTACTTTGTCATCTGTTTTTTGTGTTTTTCTTGTACTGTGATTATCTTCAATAAACTTGGTTGATCACACAGTCTTGAAAACAGCCCAATTTGACAGTGTCAGACTTGAAGCTCTCAGCTTCTCACATGAAAATAGGGAAAAATGAAGGAAAACAATTTGCGCACGGTTGACCCCGCTGTTTGCAAACTGATGCTAGTTAAGCAAGCAGCTGATCGTATGTTTCTCACATCGAAGGGGCGCAAACATTGAGGAGGGTCTCAACACTTAACTGGACCCTTCTAAATGGACATTATTCCCACAACTCTAACCCTAACCTTAACCCAACCCTAACACTAACCCTAACCCTGCAGTTCGCAAACTGACGCTAGTTAAGCACACAGCTGATGGTATGTTTCTCACATTGAAGGGGTGCAAGTGCTGAGGAGAGTCTCTGTGCTTCATCGGGCCCTCCTGAATGGACACTATTCCCTTAACTCTAACCCTAAGATTCAAAGTGTAGAGACACACGTTTCCGCCACCGCTGCTCGAAGACTGAAGGGAGTAAAGTGCATCCACTCACATATGTCACTTCCACCGATAGGGCGGAAGTTCTGACAGGGGTCCCGGAACGTGACATCACCCCTAACTCCCAATAAAGAGAGTATCTGTAAAAGTGATGAACGGTGGACACCACTGTTTGAAGAGAGCCAAGAGTTAAGTCTGCTTGTCAGGACAGGCCTTAGGGATCAAAAACCCAAAGGGGTTGAGGTTGGCCCTACTATGCACTGTCACCAGGTGTTTGAAGTAAAGTAAGCAAACCAGTAATTTCACCGGTCTGCACGGCGGATGCCTGAAACCCAGACACCCGAGAGATAAGCACAGCTGTCCTGCAGAACTGTGCCAATCAAAGCCTTGGAGGGGTTGAGCAAGGGCTGCTCAATTAATTATACTCCTACTGACCTTTTCCCTGAACCTAAGAATCTGAAAGGGGAAAATGCTAGCTTTTCAGCTCCACTCTAAGTCAACCTTGCAAAACAGCCCTGATTCTGCATGATCTGACTTGGCTGATTCAGACAGCCTTGAAAACAGCCCAATCTGGCAGTGTCAGACTTGAAGCTCTCAGCTTCTCACATGAAAATAGGGAAAAATGAAGGAAAACAATTTGTGCACGGTTGACCCCGCCGTTTGCAAAATGATGCTAGTTAAGCAATCAGCTGATCGTATGTTTCTCACATCGAAGGGGCGCAAGCATTGAGGAGGGTCTCGACACTTAACTGGACCCTCCTAAATGGACATTATTCCCACAACTCTAACCCTAACCTTAACCGAACCCTAACACTAACCCTAACCCTGCAGTTCGCAAACTGACGCTAGTTAAGCACACAGCTGATGGTATGTTTCTCACATCGAAGGGGTGCAAGTGCTGAGGAGAGTCTCTGTGCTTCATCAGGCCCTCCTGAATGGACACTATTCCCATAACTATAACCCTAAGATTCAAAGTGTAGAGACACACGTTTCCGCCACCGCTGCTTGAAGACTGAAGGAAGTAAAGTGCATCCACTCACATATGTCACTTCCACCGATAGGGCGGAAGTTCTGACAGGGGTCCCGGAACGTGACATCACCCCTATCTCCCAATAAAGAGAGTATCTGTAAAAGTGATGAACGGTGGACACCACTGTTTGAAGAGAGCCCAGAGTTAAGCTGCTTGTCAAGACCGGCCTTAGGGATCGAAAACCCAAAGGGGTTGAGGTTGGCCCTACTATGCACTGTCACCAGGTGTTTGAAGTAAAGTAAGCAAACCAGTAATTTCACCGGTCTGCACGGTGGATGCCTGAAACCCAGACACCCGAGAGATAAGCACAGCTGTCCTGCAGAACAGTGCCAATCAAAGCCTTGGAAGGGTTGAGCAAGGGCTGCTCAATTAACTATACTCCTACTGACCTTTTCCCTGAACCTAAGAATCTGAAAGGGAAAAATGCTAGCTTTTCAGCTCCGCTCTGAGTCAACCCTGCAAAACAGCCTTGATTCTGCATGATCTGACTTGGCTGGTTCAGACAGTCTTGAAAACAGCCCAATCTGGCAGTGTCAGACTTGAAGCTCTCAGCTTCTCACATGAAAATAGGGAAAAATGAAAGAAAACCATTTGTGCACGGTTGACCCTGCCATTTGCAAACCGACACTATATAAGCAAGCAGCTGATGGTATATTTCTCACATCAAAGGGATGCAAGTGTTGAGGAGGGCCTCGGTGCTTAACCGGGCCATCTGGAATGGAAACTATACCCCTAATCCCTAACCACTAACCCTAACCCCAACCCTAACCCCTAATGCCCAAACCTAGCCCTACTGCTAACCTCAACCCCTAACCCCTAACCCTCACCCTAACCCTAACCCTCACCCTCACCCTAACCTTGCCATTCTCAAACTGATGCTTGCTGATGGTATTTTTCTCACATTGAAGGGGTGCAAGTGTTGAGGGGGGGTCTCACCGCTTAACCGGGCCCTTCTGAATGGACACTATTCCCAAATCTCTAACCCTAACCTTGACATTTGCAAATTGATGCTAGTTAAGCATGCAGCTGATTTTATGTTTCTCACATCAAAGGGGTGTAAGTGTTGAGGAGGGTCTCGGTGCTTAACTGGGACCTAAATGGACACTATTCCCATAACTCTAAGATTCAAAGTATAGAGTCACGCATTTCTGCCACCGCTGCTCAAAGACTGAAGGGAGTTAAGCACACCCGCTCACATATGTTACTTCCACCGATAGAGCAGAAGTTCCAGTGGGGGTTACAGAATGTCACCCCACCCTGATCTCCCAATACACAGCGCATCTGTAAAAGTGATGAACGGTGGATGCTGCTGTTCAAAGACAGCCCTGAGTTAAATGCGCCCATCAAGGGTGACCTTAGGGATTAAGCGTCTAGAGGGGTTAAGGTAGACCCCACTGACTGTCACCAGCTCTTTGAAATATTGCCAATATCCTGGCAGATCAATTCAGTGCCAACTTCAACCCCCTCTCACCCGCTAAATGGCCCATTTCAATACCAAAAGATTGCCAAATTCTGATAATAACAGCCACGCAGGTAAAAACTCACTCTCCAAAGCTAAGAATACAGCATCCATGGGACCAGATGACATCCTGGGCAGTGTACTACATGAACTACAAAATGAACTGGCACCTTACCTAAGTGTCATGTTTAATCATAGCCTCACCTCAGGCTTCATCCCCACTGAGTGGAGCACAGCTACAGTTATCCCACTCCACAAGGGGGGATCCACCTTGAATCCCAAGAACTACCGCTCCATCAGTCCGATGAGCCTGATCTGCAAGGCCATGGAACGTATTATCATGGAACTTATAAACAAAGACACTGGCAACCTTCAAACACTGGACCCCACCCAATTTGGGTTCATGAAGGGCCAATCTTGTCTCCTGAATCTGATTGACTTCTTCGAATTAGTCTCCAGAGCCGTGGATGAGGGTAAGGTGGTCCACACAACCTATCTGGACCTCGCCAAGACCTTTGACACCATCCCCCATTCTGGAATCATAGATAGACTTACTAACCTGGGCATTAATCCCTACATCACTCGATGGGTTGCCAACTGGCTTACTAACAGAACCCACACTGTAAAAGTAGCTGACTCCAAATCTAGCTCCAGACAAGTGACAAGTGGAGTACCTCAGGGTTCAGTCCTGGGACCACTCTTGTTTGGCATCTACTTCTCTGAAGTACAGGCCAACACTAAGGGACTCTGGCTAACAAAGTTCGCAGATGACTGCAAACTGGGAGCCATTATTTAATCCCCAAATGATGAGGATACTCTACAAAAGGACATTACAAAAACAGATGCTTGGTGCCAGAGCCATGGGCTCAAGCTCAATGCCAAGAAATTTATAGTTATCCCCTTTGGGAAAAAACATGTACCCATGATTTACCACATAAGTGGCAGTAAACTAAACACCAAAAGTGTGATAAGAGACTTAGGGACACAGGTGGACAGTGGTCTCACCTTCGATAACCACATTGCCACAACAGTCAGGAAATCCTTCTATGTGGCACATCTCATCACTAAGGGCTTTTCATCCAGAAAAAAGGAGGTCATTGTCCCACTGTACTCATACCTCATTAGACCCATTATAGAATACAATGCTCTGTTTGGTATGTACCTCTCAAGACATCTGCAACAACTAGAAAGGCTGCAGAAATACCTCACTAAAAGAATCACAGGCCTAAAGCAGATGCCATACGCTGACCACTTTAAAAAACACCAGCTATACTCTGTCGCATATCGTATACTCAGAGGCAATCTCTGCTTAACATACAAGGCCATGTCAAACCCAGAGCTATTGGACATGTTACACTTAAAGAAATCCCAGTCCCTCAGAGCCACACGTTCCAGGGATCTAAACCTTGTCATCACAATAAACAAAACATGCTGGAGGGATAAGTTCCTGACCCAGAGACTCCCCAGACTCTAGAACAGACTGCCCATACATGTCAAGCAGAGACCCTCTTTGGCACTCTACAAAAGGAACATTGACAATTGGATGGAAGAAAGGAAATTCACCCTGGGGATCACGTCAGTCACCCTGCTAGACAGGGGTCCAGGGAAGTAAATAGTGTAGGAAGAAATAGCCAGGGAATTGTTATGGCTAGGCTTGTATAGGCCCTAGGGCCAACAGCCTAGTACCAACCTACAAACCTATGAACCTATAAATCAGTAATTTCACCGGTCCTCATTGTGGATGCTGGGAAACCCTGATGACCAAAAGATAAGTGCAGCTGTCCTGCAGAACAATGCTAATCAAAGCTGCAGAGGGGTTGAGTAATGTCTGCTCGATTAAGTAGACTCCTAGTGACCTTTTCCCTGAACCTAAGAATCCAAAAGGGGAAAATGTTAGCTCTTCAGCTCTACTCTGAGGCAATCCTGCAAAACAGCCTTGATTCTGTATGATCTGACTTGGCTGGTTCACACAGCCTTGAAAACAGCCCAATCTGGCAGTGTCAGACTTGAAGCTCTCAGCTTCTCACATGAAAATAGGGAAAAATGAAAGAAAACCATCTGTGTACGGTTGACCCTGCCATTTGCAAACTGACATGAGTTAAGCACGCAGCTGATGGTATGTTTATCACATCAAAGGGGTGCAAGTGTTGAGGAGGGTCTATGAGCTTAACCGGGCCCTCCTGAATGGACACTATTCCCATAACTCTAACCCTAACCCTAACCCTAAAGCTAACCCTAACACTTTAACCCTAACACCCTAACCCTAACCATAACACCCTAACCCTAACCACTAACCTCTAACCCCAAACCCCACCTCTAACCCTAAAACCTAATTATAACCCCTACCCTAACCATAACCTTTAACCCCTAACCCTTAACCTCTAACCCTAACCCTCACCCTCAAACTAACCTTCACCCTAATCCTCATCCTAACCCTAACCCTCACCCTGACTCTAACCAACACCCTAACTCTAACCCTAACCCTGCCATTTGCAAACCAATGCTAGTTAAGCACGCACTGATGGTATGTTTCTCACATCGAAGGGGTGCAAGTGTTGAGAAGGGTCTCAGAGCTTAACCGGGCCCTTCTGAATGGACACTATTCCCATAATCCTAACCCAACCATAATCCTAACCCAACCCTAACCCTCACTATCACCCTTACCCTAACCCTGCCGTTTACAAACCGACCCTAGTTAAGTGCACAGCTGATGGTATGTTTCTCACATCAAAGGGGTGGAAGTTTTGAGTAGGGTCTCTGTGCTTAATTGGGCCCTCCTGAATGGACACTGTTCGCATAACTCTAACCCTAAGATTCAAAGTATAGAGTTACGTGTTTCCTCCACCACTGCTCGATGACCTAAGGGAGTTAAGCGCCCCCTCTCATATATGTTTCTTCCACCGATAGGGTGGAAGCTCTGACATGGGTCCTGATACGTCACCTCACTCCTATCTCCCAATACACAGCATATCTGTAAAAGTGACAAGTGGTGGATGCCACCATTCAAAGACAGCCCAGAGTTAAGTCTGCCTGTTAAGGCAGACCTTAGGAATCGAATGCCTGAAGGGTTGAGGTAGGTAACACTGATCACTGTCACCAGCTATTTGAAATAAAGCAAGCAAATCAGTAATTTCACCAGTCTACATGGTGGACGCTGCGAAACCCAGATGCCTGAGAGATAAGCGCAGCCATCCTGCAGAACAATGCCAATCAAAGCTATGGATGGGGCTGAGCAAGGGCTGCTCAATTAACTATACTCCCACTGACCTTTTCCCTGAATCTAAGAACCCAAAAGGGGAAAATGCTAGCTTTTCAGTGCTGCTCTGAGTCAACCCTGCAAAACAGCCCTAATTATGCATTATCTGACTTGGCTGGCTCACACAGCCTTGAAAACAGCTCAGTCTGGCAGGGTCAGACTTGAAGCTGTCAGCTTTTCACATAAAAATAGGGAAAAATCAAGGAAAACCATTTGCGCATGGTTGACCCTGCAGTTCGCAAATCGACACTAGTTAAGCACACAGCTGATGGTATGTTTCTCACAATGAAGGGGTGCACATGTTGAGGAGGGTCTCGGTGCTTAACCAAGCCCTCCTGAATGGACACTATTCCCATAACTGTAAGATTCAAAGTATAGAGTCACCTGTTTCTGCCCCCACTGCTTGAAGACCGAAGGGAGTTAAGCACACCTGCTCACATATGTTACTTCCACCGATAGGGTGAAAGTTCTGACGGGGATCCTGGAATGTCAACTCACACCTATTTCCCAATACACAGCAAATCTGTAAAAGTGACGAACAGTGGACACTGCCGTTCGAAGACAACCCTGAGTTAAGTGGGCCCATCAAGGTTTTCCTTAGGGATCAAGGTTCTGGAGGGGTTGAGGTGGGATTCACTGACCGTTGTCACCAGCTCTTTGAAATAAAGTAAGCAAATCAGTAATTTCACCAGTCCACATGGTGGATGCCGTGAAACCTAGATGCCTGAGATAAGCACAGCGTCCTGTAGAACAATGCCAATCGAAGCCACAGAAGGGTTGAGCAAAGTCTGCTCAATTAACTATACTCTCACTGACCTTTTCCTTGAACCTAAGAATCCAAAAGGGGAAAAGGCATTTTCAGCTCTGCTCTGAGTCAACCCTGCAAAACAGCCCTGATTCTGCATGATCTGACTTGGCTGGTTCACACAGCCTTAGGCCATGTCCATCTAAGATGGCAGATGCTATGGATGTGAGTGCTGCATCGGCAGCTTCTGTTTCTGCTGTTTTGCTGCTATGTCTTCTCAGTCCTTGAAAAGTGGCACATTAGTGCCAGACGTTGCACTTATTGGTGTACAACATAAGGATATTGCTTTATCAGATTTGCAGGATGCTCATGTAACTGCGGCTCTTAATTAGAGTGAAAATGTAACAGATGTTCCACCTCCTACTGATTCTTTGGTGGCTGGGATCTTGCTGCCTAATTCGGGGACTTCTACTTCTACTGCTGAGACTGCTGTACTACAAAGTACTATTGCTAGTGGCATTGTTTCTGTTTCTGGTGCCAGAAAGTTTAAAATAGCTGTTGAAACTGTTCTGACAAGTTGTGGGTCTGCTGCTGCTTCCCCCATGGGATTGCTGTCTCATACTGAGCAATGGCCTGGCATTTCTGGGACTTCCATTTCTTCTCCTGCCTCTTTAGGAGCAGTGTCGTCGGCTGTAGCTGATGGTATGGATTATTTCAGACAGTCTTTTGCTGCTGCAGTAAGCCAATCTTCTTGTTTTCCTCAGCAGCCATATGTCCGGATTAAGATGGTAGGTGATGTTTCCTTGGACATGCAACGCTTGTGGGATGGTATATTGGCACCAGCTGGTGTGGCATTATGAGATCTAAGTGCTTATATTCAATGTGGTACCGAGTCTCATGTTGATATATATTTTGATAATCCCACTGCAGCTTTGTCTTTTTCATCTGTCTTTTTGACGAATAAAGATAGGTCACCTTGGAGCTCTTATTGCATTTCAGACCTGGATGTTCGCTTGAAGAGAAAAGTCCACTTTAATTTTGGGACGATTTATGTTTCTGAAAGTGACTTTAAAGCATATTTGTTGCAATTTTGTTCGGCAGTACATTCTGTCACGAAAAAACTGTCTAAGGTTCTCCCGGGAGTTTGGGATGGAGGTTGGGAGGACTGGGTGACTATGACTGTGACTTCAGAAGGTGTTAGGTACATACCAGAGGTTTGTTTCATGTCCGGCCAAAGGGGTATGGTGCACTATGTGAGGCAACCCCGGTTTTGTTTTTATTGCGGGGACTTTTCCCATGTGGTTTCTGCTTGCCCTTTAAAGAAATGTTCTAGGTGTGGTTCTACTTTTCACTTTACTAGGGCTTGTCTGTCTCATTGTTCTCAAAGTGATGGACCACATCATTGGAACGATTGCTCTCTTGTTTTCCCTATGGCTGCCTCATCTTCAGCAACTTCTGTGATTGCTTCACATGTGGCTGCCTCAGTGGCTGTTCCAGTGGTTGGTTCTGGGGAGCCTGTTGCCCTTGCCAATATCCCTTTGGTGGATGATCAACAAGATGTGCATGTGGCTCCAGGCTTTCTACTTCATCAACTGTTACTCCACCGGTGGTGTCTATGGTTTCCTCCTTGGTGACTTCTGTTGAGGTACCATTACTTTCTGTGTCTGCTTTGACACCCGCTTCTGTGGAGACTGTAGTTCCTCCTCGGGATGTAGCTGTGGAAGCTCTGTCTCCTCAGGGCATAGCGGTAGCTGCCATTCCATTTCCGCCTGTTGAGGGGGATTCTATTTCTGAGATACCCTTGGATCTTTCCTTATTGCAACCCATCTCTTCTGACCAAGAGATGTCTGATGGTGGTGAGAGTCAAAGTGCTGTGCATATTCCTGCCCTCTGCAGTTCCACTGACGAGGACATAGACCATGATGTGGGTGAGGTTTCTAAGATCGTGCTTATGACTCAACCTGTGCCTGATTCGGTACCTAAAATGTCCTTTGAAGGAACTGCTGTCAAAAAGAAAAAGAAAAGACAATCTAGGATCTGATGGAACTGGACTCCTTTTCTGTTTCTTTCTGTAATGTCAATTCTTTGGCATCTGGACACCGCAGGCTCTGGGTTTTTGACTGGGCTAAAAGGTTGAGTTTTGACCTTCTTTGTCTCATGGATACTGGACTGGTTTCAGAAGTGGCACAGTCTCAATGGACTTCCTTGTGGGGTGGCTCAGTTATTTAGTCTGTGGGCTTAGTCCGTCATTCAGGTTTAGTTTTGATGTACAATTCTGCTGTGTTTACTGTCCGGGATGTGGTGCATGTCATTCTGGGCAGGGCATTGGTAGTGCATTTTGTGTATTCAAATGTATCCTATAGGGCAGATTTTGTTTATACTTTTACAGTGCATTCTGACAGGAATACCCTTTTTCTATGTTGGCTCCTTTTCTATTGGTAGATTACCTCATAGTTTTATGTGGAGATTTCAATTTGCATCTTACAGAGGGGCTTTCTAGTTCACATGCAGATGTCGGGCATTGTTTAAAGATTTAAAAAAAATGCTATGTTAGTGATGGGTCCTACACCAACTTTTACTTTTCATAGCGGCTCTAGAACTATGACAATTGATTATTGTTATAAAAGCATAAGCAAGCAGCCCCCTGAAGTCAAGAGGCAATAAATCCTGGCTGAGAATATATCCAAAGATATAAATAAAGTCCACAGAAGATAAATCAGGTACCAGTCTAATAGAAGACACAAGCGCTTTCACATAGCTTCATCAGGTGTAACCATTTCATCTAAAAACACACCTTTATACATGCATTAATTGATCACATGACTGAAACTTTTAAAGAGACAAAACTCATTTTATACTAATATAATATAAACAAATAACTAAATACAAATAACAAATACAAATACAAATAAAAATGTATAGACAGATGAATTATATATATATATATATAAATATAAATATGAGCACTACTATTAAAACGTAGCTTAAATAAAACTCAAGTGCCTAAAAAGTACATCTCCTATTTAGTGGTCTGTTACGTAATATGGGCTTGATAGGAACACATTCATTGAGACCATGTCCTATATGGGATCTCAGTCTAACTATCCATTTTGCTTCTGTCTCTTCAGTTTTAACTCTCACATCACCCCCTCTGTTATTCTCATAGATAACAGATAGAACTCTGAAAGTAAATTTATGATGTTCACCCATGGTGCTAATATGTTTTGCCAAAGCACTGATTCTAGACTTCTTTCTAATGTGATATAGGTGCTCTCTCATTCTCTCTCTAAGAGTTCTGTCTGTCTTGCCTATATAGAAGCAATGACATTGTTGGCACTCAGCCAGATAAACAACATGTGTGGTCTCACAAGTGGCACTTACCCTGATATCAAATGTTCTTGTTGTGTCAGGGTGATGGAATATTATAGAAGTATCTATGTGTGGGCACTGTGGACAGTGACCAGAAGGTCATGTGCCTTTAAACTCCATGGTAGGTTTCTCTGTTCTTACCCCACATAATCTCCTATACAAGTTCTTTTTGTTCTTGAATGTATACTGGGGTCTAGCACCAATTAAAGAGGAAATTGTGGGTTCAGTAACCAATACCTGCCAGTTTCTATTAATAATGTCTGTATAGTGCTTGATATCTCTAGCATAGGTAAGGCAGAGACTGAGCTTGGGTTCCTTGCTTTTATTATATCTGGGAGCAGCATTGGAAAAATACGGTTTGGCTTCATTAAATCTCATACGTCTCACCATCGCCTCATTCTTGTTGATACTATAGGTATGATACCCCCGGTCCTTTAACTCCAAGTTGGTAGTATGCATCATTTGTTCATACTCAACCGGGTCTACAGTGAGTCTTGATGCTCTAAAAAATTGGTTACGTGCAACATTGTCAAAAACAAATTCTGGGTGCATACTTTGTCTAGAAAGAAGGTTGTTAACCCTGCATTCCTTCCTATACATTCTGGTACTAAGGTTACTTAATATGTCCTTATAGATATAGACATCCAGGAAATTAATTCCTGTATAAGAATAACTAAAAGTAAATTTTAAAAAGTCAGTGGTTTTGTTCAGGTATTCAATAAAGAGCTTCAGTCCATCTAAGGTGCCTTTCCATAGAAAGAAACAATCGTCTACAAATCTTCTATAGAAATGGATGTACGGTGCATATATACTATTAAAAATGTAGTCTGTCTCCCATGTGACCATAACTATATTGGCGTAGCTGTTTGAACAGGAGCTGCCCATTGCTACTCCATTTTTCTGCCAGTAGATGTTATCATTGAAAATGAAAATGTTGTTATAGAGTACCAGGGCTATCAATTTTTGTATAACTATAATCTCTGTGGCATTATATGTGCCAACTTTTGTCAGTAATTTTCTCATAAAGTCTATACCCAATGTGTTGGGTATAACTGTAAAGAGGGAGACAACATCTAACGTAACCAAAATATATTCACCATCAGCAGTTCCTTGATTAGTAAATGCATATAAATCTCTTAAAAAATGTTCAGTGTCTTTCAAGACATGGTGCATAGTATCTAGGACAGGTCTCAGTTTTTTCTCCACATAGATTGAGATAGCCTCTGTTGACCATCCCCTTACAGAAACTATGGGCCTCATAGGTGGTCTAGTACTATTCTTGTGCAGTTTTGGAAGCCCTTGTATAACAGGCACCACTGGTTTAGAAACCAAAAAATAGTGTACCATTTCATCAGTAACAAGGCATTCAAATTGCATGCTCTTTATTGCGTTAATAATATCTAAAATCATTTTATCTACATGTGCTCTATTTATAAGTTGATAAAAATTATTATCACTGAGCATTTCATACATCAATGAATCATAGTCTATTTTATCTAAGACAACTATTTGTCCCCCTTTGTCAGCTGGTCTAATTACCAAGCTGAAATCGTTCTCAAGTTTATTCAATGTATCTAGTTCATCTTTGCTAAGGTTATGCTTCTTGTAAAAATTAATGTTATTATCTATAACTTTGTAAAAGTCAGTAATACATAACTGTTCAAATGCATTTACAACAGAATTCATTTTCGGTATAAAAGTGCTAGGTCTCCTAAAAACAACTTGTTCTTGTTTATTATTAGTGTTTAAAAACATTAATTTCAAACTTAGATTCCTAGTAAAAATCTTTAAATCAAATATAGCATCAGTGATAGACATATCAGAGGCAGGTATAAACGATAATCCTCTGGTTAAAACACTTAATTCATTGTCAGAAAGCAGAAGTTTAGAAAGATTAACTACTAGAGTCTTACTTTTTGAAAGGCTTTCTTGATAGTGTAAACATTGTTTGTTTCCTCCTCGTGTTTTCTCTTGTTTCTTGTACTGCTTCTCCCCCGTGTTTGGTTCTGCTTCCTCTGTCCATCCGTTCTCACCAGTGAGTTGTCTCTCACTGGCAGGGGAAAATTTAGATGGTATTCATTGGATTGTAAGCAAACAGTATTGGAAGCCGTCGGTAAAACAGTAGAAATGCTGCCGTCACTTCTGTGAACCTGCGCTACTGTCACGACCTTCCTCCTAGCGCCCTGTGGACATGCATGTGAGCTAGGAGGAACTGGAAGCTTATTAACGCTCTGTTCAGATGATATGCCTGCGGACTCAGGCTTATTGGAGGTAATATCTTCGTTGAACACACTATTGTCTTGAATCAAGACATTATCAAGTTCTTGTAAACGTGCGCTCCCTTCCGTTTGTGCTCGCTGAGCCGGAGCTGCCGTTTGCTCTGATTTCATTAGTTCACGTGGCCACATGAAGATGTGGCCTGATGAGAAATCAGAACGATCTCTCTGTAGTTTTTTCAATTTGATTTGTAGCAGTTTGCGCTTGTAGGTGTCTACATTGCTTATAGTATCTATCATCAGTCTAGTGAGGGAATCACCATTGTAGTTGTTATTCAAGTATGCATACTTATTCTTAATGTCATCAAGGAGTTTAAACTCACGTCTCTCAGCAGCTGCTATTAGGAGCTTGATATAACTAAAACTGGTAGCGATATTCAACTTTTGCCACTCTGTTAAAAGAAGGCTATCACAATCAACTTCAGCTGACATCTTTAATATTCTGAGTCCACGAGGCACCAATTTCTGTTCAATGCATGCCTCAAGATGAAATTTCTCATATTGTGTTCTGGCTAACTTAGAGAGCAATCTCTCTAGGTCAAGCATATCAGTTCTCAGTGATAGAAAATCAGTAGTAACATCCACTTCTTCTTCGGGCTCCAAATTAACATTCAGAAGTGGGTTGTTCACATCTCTAATCTTAGAAATAAATGTGTCAACACTACCTTCTATCAAAGCTGTCGAGGCTCGACATTCAGGAGTGTAATCCAGCTCAACTTGTATAGCATCCTCAGCCATGGTAACTTCGTAGACAGGCTCACAAAAAACAGAAGCAATTGATAAAAACAGAGCCAAAAAACAATTGTTATAAAAGCATAAGCAAGCAGCCCCCTGAAGTCAAGAGGCAATAAATCCAGGGTGAGAATATATCCAAAGATATAAATAAAGTCCACAGAAGATAAATCAGGTACCAGTCTAATAGAAGACACAAGCGCTTTCACATAGCTTCATCAGGTGTAACCATTTCATCTAAAAACACACCTTTATACATGCATTAATTGATCACATGACTGAAACTTTTAAAGAGACAAAACTCATTTTATACTAATATAATATAAACAAATAACTAAATACAAATAACAAATACAAATACAAATAAAAATGTATAGACAGATGAATTATATATATATATATAAATATAAATATGAGTACTACTATTAAAACGTAGCTTAAATAAAACTCAAGTGCCTAAAAAGAACATCTCCTATTTAGTGGTCTGTTATGTAATATGGGCTTGATAGGAGCACATTCATTGAGACCATGTCCTATATGGGATCTCAGTCTAACTATCCATTTTGCTTCTGTCTCTTCAGTTTTAACTCTCACATCACCCCCTCTGTAATTCTCATAGATAACAGATAGAACTCTGAAAGTAAATTTATGATGTTCACCCATGGTGCTAATATGTTTTGCCTAAGCATTGATTCTAGACTTCTTTCTAATGTGATATAGGTCCGGGGGTATCATACCTATAGTATCAACAAGAATGAGACGATGGTGAGACGTATGAGATTTAATGAAGCCAAACCGTATTTTTCCAATGCTGCTCCCAGATATAATAAAAGCAAGGAACCCAAGCTCAGTCTCTGCCTTACCTCTGCTAGAGATATCAAGCACTATACAGACATTATTAATAGAAACTGGCAGGTATTGGTTACTGAACCCACAATTTCCTCTTTAATTGGTGCTAGACCCCAGTATACATTCAAGAACAAAAAGAACTTGTATAGGAGATTATGTGGGGTAAGAACAGAGAAACCTACCATGGAGTTTAAAGGCACACGACCTTGTGGTCACTGTCCACAGTGCCCACACATAGATACTTCTATAATATTCCATCACCCTGACGCAACAAGAACATTTGATATCAGGGTAAGTGCCACTTGTGAGACCACACATGTTGTTTATCTGGCTGAGTGCCAACAATGTTATTGCTTCTATATAGGCAAGACAGACAGAACTCTTAGAGAGAGAATGAGAGAGCACCTATATCACATTAGAAAGAAGTCTAGAATCAATGCTTTGGCAAAACATATTAGCACCATGGGTGAACATCATAAATTTACTTTCAGAGTTCTATCTGTTATCTATGAGAATAACAGAGGGGGTGATGTGAGAGTTAAAACTGAAGAGACAGAAGCAAAATGGATAGTTAGACTGGGATCCCATATAGGACATGGTCTCAATGAATGTGTTCCTATCAAGCCCATATTACGTAACAGACCACTAAATAGGAGATGTACTTTTTAGGCACTTGAGTTTTATTTAAGCTACGTTTTAATAGTAGTACTCATATTTATATTTATATATATATATATATATATATATATATATATATATATATATAATTCATCTGTCTATACATTTTTATTTGTATTTGTATTTGTTATTTGTATTTAGTTATTTGTTTATATTATATTAGTATAAAATGAGTTTTGTCTCTTTAAAAGTTTCAGTCATGTGATCAATTAATGCATGTATAAAGGTGTGTTTTTAGATGAAATGGTTACACCTGATGAAGCTATGTGAAAGCGCTTGTGTCTTCTATTAGACTGGTACCTGATTTATCTTCTGTGGACTTTATTTATATCTTTGGATATATTCTCACCCTGGATTTATTGCCTCTTGACTTCAGGGGGCTGCTTGCTTATGCTTTTATAACAATTGTTTTTTTGGCTCTGTTTTTATCAATTGATTATTGTTGGCATGCTTCCACTTTGTGATGTGCTGCCTGTAATTCTTCTTTAGTGGCTTTTACAGACCATTTATTTTTGTCCTATACTTTTGGCATTAATATGTCAGCCTTGAAGGGAAAGAGATTTCCTCGTATGCATAAATTGTATCTTATGGAAGCTGGCTGGCACACTGTTGTGACAGATCTCTGACATGCTCATTTGACATTATTTCCCCTTTATTCCTCTGTGTCTGCTTGGTGGGGGGATTAAAAATCCAAAGTGCTGGATTCTTACTTTAGTTTTTTGAAAGTTTTTCATGCTGGGGTGATGGCAGATACAGTTGTTGCTTACAGATCTTATTGGCACCTTTTGGGAACAGATGTTCCAGCAGCTTTAAGGCAGTTGCAGACTTTACGGACCTTACATTACAAACAGGTTCATACTAAATTATATAATTTAGCACATGCTCTCAAGGGTAAAGGGGAGGAGTTCTTACCATATCTCGGGAAACAGGAAGTCCATTCTTATGTAAGGTGTTTACGAAATGCTGCAGGGTCTTTGGTGAATGATAAACAAAGGATTTTATCTGTGGTTAATGCTTGTTTGCAGACATGGTATGGTGGCATTCCAGGCAGCACTGAGGACTGGCATTTACCACCCCTGCCCTCTGAATTGGTTTCAGTTCTTGATGCAGATATTGCCTTGCCTGAAATTTGAATGACTTTACAGCTGTTGGCTAACACCGAGTCCGTGCCGTGTATAGACGGCTTGCCCTAAGCATTTTATTTAGCTTTTACTGATGTTCGGTTGCAATTTTTAGTTCTGTTGTTTAATGAAAATGGTTTCATTGTGGATTTCAAGACTCACACTCTCTGCAGGTTGCCCTTCATTTTCTTTGGAAAAAGGGGGATCGTTCAAATCTCATAAATTGGAGGCCTATTGTGCTTTGCAATTGTGATTATAAAATCTTCACTAAAGTGTTACAATTACATCTTAAGGCCCATTTGCAGTCTATTTTACCTGCAGGTTGTTTTGGAATAGCAGGCAAACAGTTTGGAATTTATTACTGCTTTTCAAATGTATTATTAAAGAACTGCTTGTGACTCCAGGGGCAATCTTGGCGTCTTGTGACATTGCTAAGGCATTCAATAGCATTTCGCATTTGGTTTTGAATGATGTCTTAAGGGCTTTTGGATATGGTCCAGATTTCCGGAACTGTCCTAATTCTATACAGAGCGGCACATGGATTATTCCATTGGTCAATGGGTGGTGGGGGGCTTCAATTGCTATGCAGAATGGTATTCATCAATGTTGCCCCTTGAACAGTTATTTACTGGCATTGGTAGGTGGTGCTGTTTTTTTTACTGGTTTCATGATATTACGGACATGTCGTCTCATTCTTTGTCTTGTGCTGGAGTGATGGTGCCAAGGTTGGTTGCATACGTTGATGACGTTTCTTTCTTTGCCGATGATGTATTTGTATTTCGACAATATTTTTGTGGCGTTTTGCTCCCGCTGTTTGGTAACATAGGCTGGCAGTTGAATTATTTGAAATCCATTGTTTTTTCTGCTACAATGTTAGCTTTGGAGTATACACAGGGTATTCCTTCAACTACTGAGGGTGTTAAAATTCTAGGAGTGCCCTTTGGCATGTCTACTTTTGTTTCGGCTGCTTGTCATGTAGTTTTGCAGAAGGCCACTGCTTGTCTGTCATTCTGGTCGACTTTTTGTTTATCTTTTCAGAAAAAGGTGTACATCTTGACTTTCTTTTTGGCCAGGTTGATTTATGTTTTTTCCGTATACTTTTTTCCAATCATGTGAACTCAGGAGTTGATGAAGCCATATTTTCATTTCTTTTGGGGTGCATATGTCCATCCTGTTCATAGGGGGGGTTTGTACTCCCCTCCTCATAGGGGTGGTTGTTCCTTGAAGCACCCAGTGTTTTTTTTGCATCTACTTTTTTTTATATTGAGTTTTTGTTCATTTGCGAGTTCCTACTTCTTCATGGACTTCTGCTTTATTATTTGCTCAAGATGCAGCCTATTGGAGGTCTTGTTTGAATGGTAAACATATTTCCTGTGTGTGTTATCATCAGAATTCTGTGATATTCATTTGATTTTATTTAGGTATAGACTGTTTGCCTTAGATGCTGCTTCCACCCACCAACAGTGGTACAGTGGGGTGCTGCAACGTTATTTTGAAATTGATGCTTTTGGTCAGTATTCTGTTCTTTGCCAACATGGTATTAGGCACCACTGTTTATTTCTATTGCAGGTGCTGCATTGGCACAATTTTATTTGGAGATGTTCTTTGAATAGATTGCCTGTTTTAGTCCACTACAGAGGCAGACCGGAAGAGCTCCAGAATTGTTTTCATGGTTGTGCTGAAGTTGAAACGGCAGGCCGTATTTTTTTTACTTGTGCCCGAAGTGCAGGTTTTTGGGCGGCTTTTAAAGCTGCCTTTTTTGTTCCGTTTTTATTTCCTCTTTCCTTAGAAAAGTGTTTGTATGGTAACAATGGTTGTTTGTGGACACCAGCCATTCAGCGCACTGATTGTGTTTTACTGTCTGCCTTGTATGTTTTGTGGATGGCTAGATGCGATGAATTGCATACTACTTGTGATATACTTGTACCTATTATAATTACAAGACTCAAACATTGATTAGATAACAAAGGGAATTCTGAAGTGTTTCTTCTGTTTCATTTTATACTTTTTTTATATAATTGTGCTTCTTTTTCCTTTTGTACCTGTTCTTGTACGATCACCTATGCTTTTCTGTTTTTCAATAAATTTGGTTGATCACACAGCCTTGAAAACAGCCCAATCTGGCAGGGTCAGACTTGAAGCTGTCAGCTACTCACATGAAAATAGGGAAAAAATCAAGGAAAACGATTTGCGCATGGTTGACCCAGCCGTTTGCAAACTGATGCTAGTTAAGCACGCAGCTGATGCTATGTTTCTCACATCGAAGGGTTGCATGTGTTGAGGAGGATCTCGGTGCTTAACCAGACCCTCCTGAATGGACAATATTCTCATAACACTAAGATTCAAAGTATAGAGTCATGCGTTTCTGCTCCCACTGCTTGAAGACCGAAGGGAGTTAAGTGCACCTGCTCACACATGTTACTTCCACTGATAGGATGGAAGTTCTGATGGAGGTCCCGGAATGTAAACTCACCCCTATTTCCCAATACACAGCATATCTGTAAAAGTGATGAATGGTGGAAAGCTCCTTTTGAAGACTGCCCTGATATAAGTGGGCCTGTCCAGGCTTTGCTTAGGGCTGTGGTGGGAACCACTGACCACTGTCACCAGCTCTTTGAAATAAAGTAAGCAAATCAGTAATTTCACCGGTCTGCATGGTGGATGCCATGAAAACCAGATGTCTGAGAGATAACCACAGCCATCCTGCAGAACAATGCTAATCGAAGCCACGGAGGGGTTGAGCAAGGTCTGCTTAATTAGCTATACTCCCACTGACTTTTTCCCTGAACCTAAGAATCCGAAAGGGGAAAATGTTAGCTTTTCAGCTCTGCCCTGAGTCAACCCTGCAAAACAACCCTGGTTCTGCATGATCTGACTTGGCTGATTCACACATCCTTGAAAACAGCCCAATCTGGCAGTGTCAGACTTGAAGCTGTCAGCTTCTGACATGAAAATAGGGAAAAATCAAGGAAAAGCATTCACGCACAGTTGACCCCACCGTTCGTAAACTGACACTAGTTAAGCATGCAGCTGATGGTATGCTTCACACATCAAAGGGGTGCAAGTATTGAGGAGGGTCTCTGTGCTTAACCGGGACCCCCTGAATGGAAACTATGCCCATAACCCTAACCCCTAATCCCTAACCCCTAACCCCTAACCCTAACCCTCACCCTTACTTTCACCCTAACCCTCACCCTGACCCTAACCCTAAAACCCAAACCCTAACCCTAAAACCCTAACCCTAACCCTAACTTTAAAACCCTAAATCTAACCCTAACCCAACCCTCACCCAAAACCTCACCCTCACCCTCACTCTCACCCTAACCATAACCCTAACCCTCACACTAACCCTCACCGTCACCGTAAGCCTCGCCCTAACCCTAACCCTGCCATTTGCAAACTGACACTAGTTAAGCATGCAGCTGATGGTATGTTTCTCACATCCAATGGGTGCAAGTATTGAGGAAGGTCTCGGTGCTTAACTGGGCCCTGAATGGACACTATTCCCATAACTCTAAGATTCAAAGTATAGAGTCATGCATTTCTGTCACAGCTCCTCGAAGACCGAAGGGAATTAAGCACACCTGCTCACATATGTTACTTCCACCGATAGAGCAGAAGTTCCAATGGGGTCATGGAATGTCACCTCACCCCTATCTCCCAATACACAAAGTATCTGTAAAAGTGAAGAAGGGTGGACACTGCCATTCAAAGATGGCCCTGAAGAAAGTGTGCATGTTAAGCCTTTGCTTAGAGATCGATGGTCTGGAGAGGTTGAGGTAGGAATCACTGACCACTGTCACCAGCTCTTTGAAATAAAGTAAGCAAATTAATAATTTCACTGGTCTGCATTGTGGACACCATGAAAACTAGATGCCTGAGAGATAAGCACAGCCATCCTGCAGAACAATGCTAATCAAAGCCACAGAGGGGTTGAGCATGGTCTGCTCAATTAACTATACTCTCACTGACATTTTCCCTGAACCTAAGAATCTGAAAGGGAAAAATGTTAGCTTTTCAGCTCTGCTCTGAGTCAACCCTGCAAAACAGCCCTGGTTCTGCATGATATGACTTGGTTGGTTCACACAGCCATGAAAACAGCCCAATCTGGCAGTGTCAGACTTGAAGCTGTCAGCTTCTGACTTGAAAATAGGGAAAAATCAAGGAAAACCATTCATGCATGGTTGACCCCACCGTTCGCAAACCAACACTAGTTAAGGATGCAGCTAATGGTATGTTTCGCACATCAAAGGGGTGCACGTGTTGAGGAGGGTCTTGGTGCTTAACCGAGTCCTCCTGAATGGAAATTATACCCATAACCCTAACCCCTAATCCCTAACCCCTAACCCTAACCCTCACCCTTACTTTCACCCTAACACTCACCCTAACCCTAAAACTCGAACCCTAACCCTAAAACCCTAACCCTAACTTTAAAACCCTAAACCTAACCCTAACCCAACCCTAACCCAACCATCACCCAAAACCTTACCCTCACCCTCACTCTCACCCTAACCATAACCCTAACCCTCAAACTAACCCTCACCATCACCGTAAGCCTGACCCTAACCCCCACCCTAACCCTAACCCTGGCGTTTGCAAACTGACACTAGTTAAGCATGCAGCTGATGGTATGTTTCTCACATTGAAGGGATGCAAGTGTTGAGGAGGGTCTCGGTGCGTAACTGGGCCCTGAATGGACACTATTCCCATAACTCTAAGATTCAAAGTATAGAGTCACGCATTTCCGTCACAGCTGCTCGAAGACTGAAGTGAATTAAGCACACCTGCTCACATATGTTACTTCCACCGATAGGGCAGAAGTTCCAACAGGGTCATGGAATGTCACCTAACCCCTATCTCCCAATACACAGTGTATCTGTAAAAGTGAAGAAGGGTGGACACTGCCATTCAAAGAGGGCCCTGAAGTAAGTGTGCCTGTCAAGCCTTTGCTTAGGGATCGATGGTCCGGAGAGGTTGAGGTAGGAACCACTGACCACTGTCACCAGCTCTTTGAAATAAAGTAAGCAAATCAGTAATTTCACCGGTCCGCATGGTGGACACTGTGAAAGCCAGACGCCTGAGAGATAAGTGCAGTTGTCCTGCAGAACAATGCCAGTCAAAGCCACGGAGGAGTTGAGCAAGGTCTGCTCAATTAACTATAGTCTCACTAACCTTTTCTCTGAACCTAAGAATCTGAAAGGGGAAAGTGCTAGCTTTTCAGCTCTGCACTGAGTCAACCCTACAAAACAGCCCTGATTCTGCATGATCTGACTTGGTTGGTTCACACAGCCTTGAACACAGCCCAGTCTGGCAGTGTTAGACTTGAAGCTCTCAGCTTCTCACATGACCATGCCCCTTCCAAGATGGTGAATGCTGTGTGGAGTTCTGCTGCTCAGGCAGGTAACATTTCTACTCTTATGGATTCTACTACTTTGGAAATTAGTACATCTGTGCCTGTAGATGCACTTTTACTGCTGCTCTTAATTGGAGTGAAGATTGTGCTGATATTCCACCTCCTGTTACTTCTTTGGTGGCTGGTATTTTTCAGTCTGGTTCAGATACTACTTCTGTTTCTGGGACTACTGTTTTGCAAGGTACTGTGCCTTCTAGTGTTTCTTCTGTTCATGGGGATAAAAAGTTTAAATCTGCTACTTTTGAAGTTTCTACACATTGTACACCTGCTGTTGGTACTCCTCCTTTTTTTGTCTAAATGGGACTTGCAGCCTGATGTTTCTCAGCCTGCTGGTTTGGCATCTACGTCTGCTGCACCTTCAGGGTTTGCTGCAGATGCTGTGGCAGCTGCTGTTGATTATACTGCTAAGTCTTATGCTGCTTCAGTGGGGCAGATTCCCCATTTTCAGCAGCAGTCATTTGCTAGAATCAAGACAGTTAATGATGTACCACTTGACTTGAAATGGCTCTGGGATATGGTTTTGGCTTCAGCTGGTGTGGAGTTATGGTCGCTGAATGCCTCCATCTATTCGGGAAATGATACTTACACTGACTGTATTTTGAAACTCTGGTAGCAGCCCTTGCTTTTTCATCTACTTTTTTGGAGCATAAAGATGAAGCTGTGTGGAGCTCTTATTGTATCTCGGATTTGGACGTCCAGCTAAAACGGAAGATACGTTTGAATTTTCGAACTATATATGTTTCAGAGGACCATATCAGGGCGTATTTACTAAAGTATTGCTCTACAGACCATTCAGTGGTTAAAACTACTTCTAAGATACTGCCGGGGGTCTGGGATGGAGGGTGGCAGGCCTGGGTTACTATGTCTGCAACATCGGAGGGGATTCGTCACATACTGGGAGTTTGTTTTGTTTCTGGCCAAAGGGGCATAGTACATTATGTGGGGCAGCCCCGTTTTTATTTTCATTGTGGGGATTTTTCACACATGGTCACCATTTGCCCTTTATAGAAATGTTCCCACTGTGGATTGTCTTCTCATTTTCCTAGGGCCTGCCCTTCTCATTGCTCCCAATGTGATGGTCCCCATCATTGGAACAATTGTTCACGAGTTGTTTCATCTCCTGCTGCAGTTTCTGCAGACTTGTCCTCTCCTGCTCAAGTGCCTCTTTCTGATATGGACTCTGTTGTGCCAACATTGAAGAGTACTTTGCTATGGGAGTTTCTACTGTGCAAAATGCTGCTTCTGGTCCTCTTCCTGGGTGTGTATCTGCCTCTCCTTCTGGCCCTGATGTTTCTGCCTTGGAATCCACTTCTATCATGTCATCGGCCCCTGAGTCTGCTGTGCCTCCTTCTCCTATTGAGGCTGTTGCTTCTGCTGTTACTGTTCCTGAGAGGTCCCTGGACGAGTTGCCTTTGGATCTTTAATTGTTGAAGCCTATTTCCTCTGATCAGGAGATGTCGGACGTTGGTGATGGTCATCTTGATGTTTCGCTTGTTGATCCATCTTTTTCTACAGATAAGGATATGGAAAATAATGGTCATGGGGTTCCACTGCCATTGTCTCAGCCTGTGCCTGATCCTGTTCCTAAGGAGGTTATGGAGGGTACTGCGGTTAAAAGGGAAAGGAAGAGACAGTCCCGTATTTGATCAGGATGGATAGTTTTTCTGTGACTTTTTGTACTGTCAACTCTTTGGTGACTGCTCGTCATAGAATCCGCATCTATGAATGGGTGAAATTATTAAAGGATGACTTGATTTGTTTTTTGAATGTAGGATTATTAACGGATTCTGCACAGACTCAATGGAATACATTATGGGGTGGTTCTGTTCTTTGGTCTTTGGGGAGGGATTGTCACTCTGGTATTGTGGTCATGTATAATTCTGCAGTGTTTAATGTAGTGCATCTTATTCCGGACAGAGTTTTGGTGGTTGATTTTGCATTTTCTACTGTTATCCTCAGGGCTGTTTTTCTGTATGCTTTTCAGGTACAGTCAGATAGGAATACGCTTTTTACTATGTAGGCTCCTTTTTTGTTAGGTGATTTTCTTTTGCTTTTATGTGGGGATTTTAATTTACATCTTTTGGAGGGTTCTTATATTGTTCATACTGATGTCAGACATTGTCATAGAATTTTGCGGAATGTTATGTTAGTGATGGGACCCACTCCCGCCTTTACTTTTCATAGTGGTACGCATTCCACTGTGATTGATTATTGCTGGCATTCCTCCCAATTGAATTGTGCATCCTCAGAATCTTATTTGGTGGACTTTACAGATCATCTCCATTTATTGTATGTTTTTGGGGTTGATTTGTCTGTCCTGCGAGGAACAGGCTTTCCTCGTATGCAGAGTCTGTATTTATCTAATGTGTTTTGGGAGGTTATTGTGAGGGATTTGTGGAATGCTCATCTTACCCTATTCCCTCTTTACTCATCTGTCTCTGAGTGGTGGGGGATTACAAGTTGAAATTAATGTCTTCATATCGTAGGTTTTTAAAGGAGTATCTTGCTAAGGTCAAAGAGAGTATAGTTTTAGCTTATCAGTCTTATAGATTGCTAGCTGATATGGATGTTCCTTCCGCTTTACATCAGTTACAGCTATTAGGGAAGTTGCACCATGAACATGTGCATACCATATTATATAATTTGGCTCATACCCTCAAGGGAAGGGGGGATGAATTCTTACCTTATTTAGGCAAAAAGTTAGTTAGTTAGCAAAGATTCCTGTGTACAGTGTTTGCATAATACTGCTGGTGTCTTGGTTAATGATAGAAATGGTATACTTACAGTTGTAATGGATTATTTGAAGACATTGTATGGTGGTATCCCTGGTAGTTCTGAGGATTGGCAGCTTCCTTCTGTGTCTCCTGATTTGGTTTCCTTGATAGATGCTGACATTACCTTAGCGGAAGTTCGTGTTGCATTACAGTTGTTAGCGCAAACTCACTCAGTGCCAGAAATTGATGGAGTGCCATACGATTTTTATGTTACATTTTCTGATTCTCAGTTCCAGTTTCTAGTACTACTGTTTCATGAATGGTCACATCTTAGTTTTCAGGATTTTAAATTTTTACAGATGGCTTTCTATTTTATATGGAAAAAAGGTAATTGTTCAGATTTAGCGAACTGGCAACCAATTTCACTATGCAACTGTGACTATAAACTGTTTATGAAAGTCCTGCAGTTGCAGCTGAAGTCTCATCTACAACATGTGTTACCTCCAGGGTCTTATGGAATTGCAGGGAAATCAATTTGGGATTTGCTGATGCTATTAAAATGGGTCACTAAAGATATTCTTACTGCTGGTGGGGCACTCGGTGTCCTGCGATCTTAGTAAAGCATTTGACATGATTTCTTATGCAGTACTGAATGACATTTTGGCTGCTTATGGGTTTGGGTCTGTCTTTCGTAATTGTATAAGGTCAATTCAGGAAACCACCACTATTATTCCAGTAGTTAATGGGTGGGGGGGTGCATCGATTGAAATGAAGAATGGAATACGCCAAGGATGCCCCTTAACTCATTCACTCCAATGGAGCTCAGGATGTTTGCACTGTAAGTTCCAATGGGCGGAGCCTGAGCCTTTTCACAGAATCAAATTATGTCCTCACATTTCAAACAAATGCTCATATCTGTGGAACCATAAGGATTATTAAAGAAGTATAAATGGCAAACTCTTCAGCACAAACTGTTTTTATAGTGGTATTATTCTTTAGGTTTTAGGTCTTAAACTGAATTTTATAAGTCACAGTAAACATAGTAAGTATTATTACATTTGTAATATTTTGTAAAAAAATTACAATATCTCAGCAACCACTGAAGCTACACGCATATGGTCAGCAGCATTGTATTCATTTAGCTGAGACCTTTAATGTGAGGCTAAGGAGTTCTGTCTGTGTTACCTGGTTGTTGAGATTTTTAGAAAAATGTGAAAATTGTATCCATATAAATTACTGTCATAAAAACAACAGTTACTATATATTTACCTGCACTATACAGAGGTAAAATATTGATGCCATTAAGTTTGCTATTGTGTAAGCTGTAAGATGAAATCTTCTAAAACCTTGTATATAGCTTGGTTTTGGAATTATTGATGCAAATATGAACAAGAAATATTTAATGCCTAGAGGCACCAGTAGGAGTTAACTGCAGATGCACCTGGAGGCATCCCTCAGATGTAATGAGTTAAGCAGTTACTTACTACCGTTAATAATTGGTGGAGTATTTTACCGATTTCAGTCACTTACTGGTATGCCTCCCTACTCCTTTTCTTGTTCAGGGGTTATGATGTCTTGGCTTGTGGCATATGCCAATGGTATTTCTTATTTTGCAGAAAATCTGGGTATTTTCTGTCATTCTTTTCATGGGGTTTTGGTGCCTCTGTTTCAAACAGTGGGCTGAAAATTGAATTATACTGTCAGTTGTTTTTTCTGCTTCTGTTCTTTCTATGGAAGATACTATGGGTATTCCTTCTGTTACAGCTGGTGTTTGGATTTTGGGTGTGCTTTATGAAGCAGTGCCTTTTGTTACGTCTGTTTGTACTATGGGTATTCCTTCTGTTACGGCTGGTGTTTGTATTTTGGGTGTGCCTTATGAAGCAGTGCCTTTTGTTACATCTGTTTGTACTATGGGTGCTCCTTCTGTTACGGATGGTGTTTGTATTTTGGGTGTGCCTTATGAAGCAGTGCCTTTTGTTACGTCTGTTTGTCATGCTTTATTGCAGAACACCCTACTGCTTGTTTGTCTTTTTGGTCAATGTTTCATTTGTCTTTTCGTAAGAAAGTATATTTGCTTACTACTTTTTTTCTTGCAAAATTGATTTATGTATTTTCGGTGTATTTTTTTCCGGTACGGTGGACAAAAGACTTGATGGGTCTATATTTTCGATTTTTTTGGGGTACTTATGTTACTCCTGTTCATAGGGGTGTTTTGTATTCTCCTCCATCTTGTGGAGGATGTTCTTTGAAGCATCCTGTTGTTTTTTTGCAATTACTTTTCCTCTATAATGTTTTTGTTTGACTGCGGGCAGATATTCCTACTGTAGTTTTGGCTTTGCTGCTTGCTCAGGATACTGGATTTTGGTAGTCTTGTTTAAATGGTAAAAGACCATTTCAAACATTGTCTCCAGAATTTCAGGATGTTAAATTGTTTGTTTTTCAGTATAGAACATTTTCGTTGGATGGTGTTTCTTCTCGACGGCAGTGGTATAGCTCTAGTTTGCATCAGTATTTTGCTATAGATGGTTATGATCAGTATTCAGAATTATGTCTACATGGTCTTCATCATTGGCGTTTGTTTCTTGATCAGGTACCTCACAAGCAAGACTTCTTATGGAGTTGCTCCTTAAACAAATTGCCAGTGTTGGTGCATTATAGGGGTCATCCAGAGGTTCTTTGAAAGTATTTTCATGGTTGTGATGAGTTTAAGTCAGCTGGCCATGTCTTTTTTATGTGTGCCCAGATTGCTGGCTTTTCGGCAACTTTTAAGGCTCTTTTTTCTGTTCCCTGCGTATTCCCTCTCACATTGGAAAAATGCTTATATTGCAGTTGTGCTTGTTTTTAGACACCTGCAATCCACAGGGCTGATTTTGTTTTAGTGTCTGCTCTACATGTGTTGTGAATGGCTATGTGTGAGGAGTTGCATACTGGTTGGTTCACGCCTTTGCTATCCTACTTACAAAGTTGAAATGGTGGTTACATAGCAAAGGGTATTCTGACATGTTCCTTTCCTAATTTTATTGTGTAATTTTTGTTATATTTTTGTATTTTGTTTATTTTTTAATAAAGGTGGTTGACTCAGCTTCTGACATGAAAATAGGGAAAAATCAGGGAAAACCTTTCACGCACGGTTGACCCTGCCGTTCGCAAACCGACGCTAGCTAAGTATGCAGCTGATGGCATGTTTCTCAGGGATGCAAGTGGTGAGGAGGGTCTTGGTGCTTAATTAGGGCCTCCTGAATGGTCACTATTTCCATAACTTTAACCCTAACCCTAACTATACTCCCACTGACCTTTTCCCTGAACCTAAGAATCTGAAAGGGGAAAATGCTAGCTTTTCAGCTCTGCTGAGTCAACCCTGCAAAACAGCCCTGATTCTGCATGATCTGACTTGGCAGGTTCACACAGCCTTGAAAACAGCCCAGTCTGGCAGTGTCAAACTTGAAGCTCTTAGCTTCTCACATGAAAATAGGGAAAAATCAAGGAAAACTATTTGCACACGGTTGACCCTGCCATTTGCAAACTGACGCTAGTTAAGCACGCAGCTGATTGTATCTTTCTCACATCAAAGGGGTGCAAGTGTGGAGGAGGGTCTCGTCGCTTAACCGGGCCCTCCTAAATGGACACTATTCCCATAACTCTGACCCTGACCTTAACCCTAACTCTGACCCTAACCCTAATGTTGGCTTGCCCAATCTCTGCTCAATTAACTGTACTCCTACTCACATTTTCCCTGAACCTAGGAATCCAAAAATGGAAAGTGCTAGCTTCTCAGCTCTCCACAGAGACAGCCCTGCAAAACAGCCCCGATTCTGTATGATCCAGCTTGGCCAGTTCACGCAGACTTGAAAACAGCCAAATGCAGCAGAGTCAGAGTTCAAGCTCTGAGCTTCTCACATGAAAATAGGGAAAATGAAGTAAAAACCATTTGCTCATGGTTGAGCCCACCGTTTGCAAACTGACGCTTGTTAATTGTGCACCTAATTGTATGTTTCTCACATCGAAGGGGCGCAAGTGCTGAGGAGGGTCTCAGAGCTGAACTGGGCCCTCCTAAATGGATACTTTTTCCATAACTCTAACTCTAACCCTAATATCACCTGCTCTGTGAAATAAAATAAGCAAATCAGTAATTTTACCGATCTGCACAGAGGACATTGTGAAATGCAGACTCCCAAGAGATAAGTGCACCGGTCCTGCTGAACAATGCCAATCAAAGCTATGGAGGGCTTGAGCAAGGTTTGCTCAATTAATTGCACTCCTACTGAACTTTTCACTGGACCTAAGAATCTGAAAGGGGAAAATGTTAGCTTTTCAGCTCTGCTCTGAGTCAACCCTGCAAAACAGCCCTGATTCTGCATGATCTGATTTAGCTGGTTCACACAGGCTTGAAAACAGCCCAATCTGGCAGTGTCAGACTTGCAGCTCTCAGCTTCTCACATGAAAATAGGGAAAATCAAGGAAAACCATTCACGCATGGTTGAGCCCACCATTCACAAACCGACGCTTGTTAAGCGCGCAGATGATCATATGTTTCTCACATCGAAGGGATGCAAGTGTGGAGGATGGTCTTGCCACTTAACCGGGCCCTCCTGAATGGATACAATTCCCAGAAATCTAACCCTGACCCTAACCTTAACCTGACCCTGACCCTAACCCTAATGTTGGCTTGCACAAGCTCTGCTCAATTAACAGTACTCCTACTGACCTTTTCCCTGAACCTAGGAATATGAAAATGGAAAGTGCTAGCTTCTCGGCTCACCACAGAGACAGCCCTGTAAAATAGCCCCGATTCTGCATGATCCAACTTGGCCAGTTCACACAGACTTGAAAACAGCCAAATGTGGCAGAGTCAGAGTTGAAGCTCTGAGCTTGTCACATGAAAATAGGGAAAATTAAGTAAAAAACATTCACGCATGGGTCAGCCTGCCATTTGCAAACTGACGCTTGTTAATTGTGCACCTAATCATATGTTTCTCACATCGAAGGGGCGCAGGTGTTGAGGAGGGTCTCGGAGTTGAACTGGGTCCTCCTAAATGGATACTTTTACCATAACTTTAACCCTAACCCTAATATCACCTGCTCCGTGAAATAAAGTAAGCAAATCAGTAATTTTACTGATTCGCACAGAGGACACCGTGAAATGCAGATGCCCAGGAGGTAAGTGCACCCATCTTGCTAAACAATGCCAATCAAAGCTATGGAGGGCTTGAGCAAGGATTGCTCAATTAATTGTACTCTACTGACTTTTTCACTGAACCTAAGAATCCGAAAGGGGAAAATGCTAGCTTCTCGGCTCTCCTCTGAGACAGCCCTGCAAATCAGCCCCAATTCTGCATGATCTGGCTTGGCCGGTTCACATAGTGTTGAAAACAGCACAATTTGGCAGTCAGACTTCAAACTCTGAGCTTCTCACATTAAAATAGGGAAAATCAAGTAAAACCATTCATGCATGTTTGAGCCCGCCATTCACAAACCAACAATAGTTAAGCACACACTTAATCATATGTTTTTCACATCGAAGGGGCACAAGTGTTGAGGAGGGTCTCGGCACTTAACTGGGCCCTGCTAAATGGACACTTTTCCCATAATTTTAACCCTAACCCTACCCCCTAACCCTAATGTTGCATTTGAACTGGTAGTCATAAGATGAAATGAGAGTCTGTTAAACTGAAATGACAAATAACATTACTTTTAGTTTGTTTGCATACTTGCCTTAGAGACAAACGACAGTCTGACTGAAACCGTTGTTTGAATTTAAAATGGTAGACTCTGCAGCTGTTTTACATTGCTTGCTGAAACCTGTGCTTGCATTGAGGTGTGTATGGCTGCATTGTCTTATTTGCGAGAGTCTGGTAAGCTGAAATGAGAAATGGCATTAATTCTACAGTGCATGCATACTTGTCTTAGGAATGGCAGTCTGGCTGAAACCTTTTCTTGTTTTTAAAATGGTAGTCTTAAGCTGAAATGAGAGTCTTTTGAGCTGAAATGAGAAACAGCATTACTTTTACTGTGCTTGCATTTGAAATGGTAGCCATAAGCAAGTGGGTATGCCCACTGCTAATACATATGCCAATATTGTATTAGCTAAATGGGAAGATAATTATATAGATGAGTACGCTACAGATCTTTATAGACATGAAAAGATTGCTTTTTATAAGCAGTTTGTAGATGACATCTTCCTTTTGTGGAAAGGAACATCAGATGAGTTATCTAATTTTGTAATGCACTTGCATACTGCAAATGACTTCATAAGATTTACTGTGAATAGCTCAATGGAGACAATTCATTTTTTAGATGTGAATATATCTAAAGTAAATGATTCTATAAATACAGTTATATATAAAAAGCTAGTACAAGCAGCAAGATATTTACACTATCAAAGTATGCATCCACACCATGTATTTGAGGGTGTGGTTAAGAGTCAGTTTATGCGAGTTAGTAGACTGAATATGAAAGAAGATGTTTTTATTAAACAAATGGAAAATATGGCCTCTGAATTCCAAAGTAATGATACAATGTCTCGCTGATTGATAGATCCAAAAATATAGTAAAGTCCTTTAGAAATGATGTAGCGCAACCTTACTTTTTGATAACTGAAGAGAATGCTGTAACTACTACTTCTGTGAATAGAAAAGTTAAAATGAATAATAGACAACATATAACAACATACAACAGACACACACATATGATAAAAATATAATTCAGAAGAATTGGACAATTTTGTCTTCAGATTATGAGATTGGTAAAATAATAAGGGATAGACCCTACTTTACATATAAAGAGAGAGAAATCTGAAACAACAACCATGCTTTAAAGAAATGAGAAATAACATAAGGGGCAGTGAAGGATAGTGGAAAAACTGGGACAGTTCCTTGTTATAACTGTGTGTACTGTAGTGACATTTGGACAGATTTAAGTTTTAAGCATCTGATTAGTGGAGAGAATTTTTTCTTTAAAGCAAAAGGAACATGTACATCTGAAAATGTGATCTATTTTGCACACTGTGTAAAATGTGCAAGCTTCTATATTGGAAAAACCAAGAAAAAGTTGAAAGAATAAGTGCAGATTTATCTAATATAAGGAGAGTTTTGACTAATGCCCTGGAAAATATATAGAGATGGAGGGTGTAGGGCATAGGTTCAAGTTCAGAATTTTACAGGTAGTATTCTCAAATAAAAGTGTTTGTGATATGGTTAATAGTATAGAGCTATCTGAATACAGATGGATAAACTACTTTAGAGCTGATCACCCCCAAGGTTTGAACAGCACTGTAAGCATTAAACCTGTCTTAAAAGACAGGTATAATAATAATAATATATAAATGAAATGTATTAATTATTTGTCTATTAGTGTATTTTAGTTAATTTTTTTATAGAGTTTTTTTATATAAAGAAATTATGTTTTAAATTTGAAATGGGCACTTTAACATGAATATGGCAATTGTATAATTGTCCCAAGGAGAGTTTTGACTAATGCCCTGGAAAATATATAGAGATGGAGGGTGTAGGGCATAGGTTCATGTTCAGAATTTTACAGGTAGTATTCGCAAATAAAAGTGGTTGTGATATGGTTAATAGTATAGAGCTATCTGAATACAGATGGATAAACTACTTTAGAGCTGATCATCCCCAAGGTTTGAACAACACTGTAAGCATTAAACCTGTCTTAAAAGACAGGTATAATAATATATAAATGAAATGTATTAATTATTTGTCTATTAGTGTATTTTAGTTAAATTTTTTATAGAGTTTTTTTATATAAAGAAATTATGTTTTAAATTTGAAATAGGCACTTTAACGTGAATATGGCAATTGTATAATTAATGAGTTAAGCAATGATTGGCTGCTCTGTGTTATTTAATGCACTGAATTCTGTCTGAATTACTGATGAGTGATACTCTAAAGCTTTGCTGTTCGTTGCTGATTAAAGACAAGTTGTGGTGGACTTCTGGCTTTTTTTTTGTTGTTTAAGATTCAAAGTATAGGGTCACACATTTCCATCCCCACTGCTAGAAGATGGAAGGGAGTGAGGTGCACCCAGTCATATAGGTTACATCCCACATATAGGGTGGAAGTTCCAACAGGGTTCCTGGAACTTCACCTCAACCCTATCTCCCAATACACAGTGTATCTGTTAAAGTGCTGAACGGTGGAAGCCGACGTTCAAAGATGGCCTGGAGTTAAGTGTGCCTGTCAAGGTGGTGTTTAGGGATTGGATGTCCAGAGGGGTCGAGGTAGGTTCCATTGACCACTGTCACCAGCTCTTGGAAATAATGTAAGCAAATCAGTAATTTTACCAGTCCACATGGTGGATGCCGTGAAACCTAGATTCCCAAGAGAGAGCACAGCTGTCCTGCAGATCAATGCCAACTGAAGCCATGGAGGGGTTGATCAAGGTCTGCTCAATTAACTATAATCCCACTGACGTTTTTTCTGAACCTAAAAATCCAAAAGGAGGAAATGCTACCTTTTCAGCTCTTCTCTGAGTCAACCCTGCAAAATAGCCCTGATTCTGCATGATCTGACTTGGCTGGTTCACCTAGCCTTGAAATAGCCCAATCTGGCAGTGCCAGACGATGCTCTCAGCTTCTCACATGAAAACAGGGAAAAATCAAGGAAAACCATTCTCACACAGTTGACCCCGCTGTTTGCAAATTGACACTAGTTAAGTATGCAGCTGATCATATGTTTCTAACATCGAAGGGGTGCAAGTGTTGAGGAGGGTCTCGGTGCTTAACCGGTCCCTCCTGAATGGACACTATTCCCAATAACTCTAAGATTCAAAATACTGAGTCAAACGTTTTCACCCCCACTGCTCTAAGACCTCCAGGATTTAAGCACACCCACACACATATGTTTCTTCCACTGATAGGGCAGAAGTTCTGATGGGGATCCCAGAATGTCCCCTCACCCCTATCTCCCAGTAAATAGCGTATCTGTAAAACTGGCAAATGGTGGACATTGTTGTTCAAAGAAGGCCCCACATTAAGAGCCCCTGTCAAGGTGATACTTACGGAATGAAAGTGTAAGTGGCTTGAGATGTATCCCATTTACGACTGTGTCTGTTCTGAAAAATAAAGTAAGCAAATTTGTAATTTTACTGATCTGCATGGTTGATGCCACGAAATGCAGACACCAGACAGATAAGCACACCCATCCTGTTGAACAATCTCAATCAAAGCTATGGAGGAGCTGAGCAAGGTCTACTCAATTAACTCTATTCCTACTGATATTTTCCCTGAACTTAAGAATCCGAAAGGAGAAAATGCTAGCTTTTCAGGTTTGCTCTGAGACAACCCTGCAAAAACAGCCCTGATTCTAAATAATCTGGCTTAGCCAGTTCACACAGACTTGAAAACAGCCCAATTTGGCAATGTCAGACTTCAAGCTCTGTGCTTCTCACATTAAAATAGGGAAAAATCAAAACATACGCTAGTTTAGCTCGCACCTAATCGTATGTTTCTCACATCAATGGGGCGCAAGTGTTGAGGAGGATCTTGGCTCTTAACCAGGTCCTACTGAATGGACACTATTCCCATAACTCTAAGATTCAAAATATTGAGTCACGCGTTTCCACTCTGCTGCTCAAAGACCGTCAGGAGTTAAGTGCACCAGTGCATATATATTACTTTCACTGATAGGGCAGAAGCTCTGACAGGGGTCCGGGAACATGACCTCACTCTTAGCTAACAATAAACCTAGTATTTGTAAAAGTGGTGAACGGTGGACATCACTGTTCAAAGGTGGCCTGGGTTAAGTGAGCACATCAAGGTGGTACTTAGGGATCCAAAGTCTGGAGTGCTTGAGATAGGTCCCATTTACCACTGTTACCTGCTCAGTGAAATAAAGCAAGGAAATCAGTAATTTTACCGAGCCGCATGGTGGACGCCATGAAATGCAGACGCCCAAGAGGTAAGCACACCCATCATGTTGAACAATCCCAACTGAAGCTATGGAGGGGATTGAACAAGGTCTGTTCAATTAATTCTATTCCTACTGACATTTTCCTTGAACCTAAGAACCGAAAGGAGAAAATGCTAGCTTTTCAGCTCTACTCTGAGACAACCCTGCAAAAACAGTCCTGATGCTGCATGATCTGGCTTGGCCGGTTCTCACAGACTTGAAAACAGCCCAAGTGGGCAGTATCAGACTTCAAGCTCTGAGCATCTCACCTGAAAATAAGAAAAAATCAAGTAAAACCATTCATGCACGGTGGACCCCACTATTCGCAAACTGTTGCTAGTTAAGCGTGCACCTAATCGTATGTTTTTCAAATTGAATGGGCAGATGGTGCTAAATCAGGCCCTCCTGAATGGACACTATTCCCATAACTCTAAGATTCAAATTATTGAGTCATAGGTTTCCGCCCCCCTCTGCTTAAAGACCACCGGGAGTTAAGCACACCCGCGTGCATATGTTACTTCCCCTGATAGGGCGGAAGTTCTGAAAGGGGTCCTGGACTGTCACCTCACCCATATCTCCCAATAAACAGCATATCTGTAAAAGGGGCAACAGTGGACACCGACATTCGAAGAGAGCCCCAAATTAAGTGCGTGGATCATGCCGGTATGGATCAAAATTCCAGAGGGCTTGAGATAGGTCACATTTACCACTGCTACCTGCTCTGTGAAATAAAGTAAGCAAATCAGAATTTTACCAATTCGCATGGTGGACGCCATGAAATGTAGATGCCTGAGAAATTAGTGCACCGTCCTGCTGAACAATGCCAATTGATGCTGTGGAGGGGGTCAGCAAGGTCTGCTCAATTAACTCTACTCTTACTGACCTTTTCCCTGAACCTAAGAATCCAAAAGGGGAAAATGTTAGCTTTTCAGCTCTGCTCTGACACAACACTGCAAAACAGCCCTGATTCTGCATGATCTGACTTGGTCGGTTCACACGGACTTTAAAACAGCCCAATTTAGCAGTGTCAGACTTCACGCTCTGAGCATCTCACATGAAAATAGGGAAATATTAAGTAAAACCATTCTCGCAAGTAAAGCCATTCATGCACGGCTGACCTCACCGTTCGTAAACTGACAATAGTTAAGCACACACCTAATCGTGTGTTTCTCATTGAAGGGGTGCAAGTGTTGAGGGGGGTCTAGGTGCTTAACCGGGCCCTACTGAATGGACACTATACCCATAACTGTAAGATTCAAAATATTGAGTCACGCATTTCTGCCCTACTGCTCGAAGACCGCCGAGAGTTAAGCGCACCCATGCACTTATGTTATTTCCACTGATAGAGCAGAAGTTCTGACGGGGTCCCGGAACATTCCCTCACCCATATCTCACAATAAATAGTGTATCTGTAAATGTGGTGAATGGTGGATGTTGCCATTTGAAGATGGCCCAGATTTAAGTGCGGCCATCAAAGTGGTACTTGGGGAACAATTATATGGAGGGCATGAGATAGGTCCCATTTACCTGTGTTACCTGGCCTGTGAAATAAAGTAAGAAAATCAGTAATTTTACCGATCTGCATGGTGGATATCACGAATTGCAGATGCCTGAGAGATAACCACACCTCTCCAGCTGAACAGTGCCAATCAAAGCTATGGAGTGGCTGAGCAAAGTCTGCTCAATTAACTCTATTCCTACTGACATTTTCCCTGAACCTAAGAATCTGAAAGGGGAAAATGCTAGCTTTTCAGCTGTGCTCTGAGACAACCCTGCAAAACAGCCCTTATTCTGCATGGTCTGGCTTGGCTTGTTCACACAGACTTGAAAACAGCCCAAGTGGGCAGTGTCAGACTTCCAGCTCTGAGCTTCTCACATGAAAATAGGGAAAACTCAGGTAAACCCATTTGCGCATGATTGAACCCGTTGTTCACAAACAACACTAGTTAAGCGCACACCTAATCATATGTTTCTCACATCAAAGGGCTGCAAGTGATGAGAAGGGTCTTGGTGCTTAACAGGGCCCTCCTGAATGAACACTATTCCCATAACTCTAAGATTCAAAATATTGCATCACGCGTTTCCTCTCCCGCTGCTCACAGACCACAGAGAGTTAAGCACACCGGCGCACATATGTTACTTCCAGTGATAGGGTGGAAGCTCTGACTGGAGCCCAGAATGTCACCTCATGCCTATCTCCCAACAAATAGCATATCTGTAAAAGTGGAGAACAGTGGACATTGCAATTTGAAGACAGCCCACTGCTAAGTGCGGCCATCAAGGTGGTCCTTAGGGATGGAGAGTCCAAAGGGCTTGAGATATGTTGCATTTTTTGCTGTTGCCTGCTCTGTGAAATAAAGTAAGTACATCAATAATTTTACTGATCTGCATGGTGGACGTCGTGAAAAGCAGACGCCCGAGAGATAACCGCATCTGTCCAGCTGAACAATGCCAATCAAAGCTCTGGAGTGGCTGAGCAAGGTCAGCTCAATTAATTCTATTCCTATTGATGTTTTTCCTGAACCTAAGAATCCAAAAGGGGAAAATGCTAGCTTTTCAGCTCTGCTCTGAGACAATCCTGCAAAATCAGCCCTGAATCTGCACAATCTGGCTTGACTGGTTATCATAGACTTGAAAACAGCCCCATTTGGCAGTGTCAGACTTCAAGCTCTGAGCTTCTCAGAAGAAAATAGGGAAAAATTAAGTAAATCCATCCGCGCATGGTTGAACCCACTGTTCGCAAACTTATTCTAGTTAAGCATGCTCCTAATCATATGTTTCTCACATCAAAGGGGTGCATGTGTTGAAGATGGTCTCAGCACTTTACCGGGCCCTCCTGAATGGACACTATTCCCATAACTCTTAAGATTCTAAACATTGAGTCATACATTTTTGCTCCCACTGCTTAAAGACCGCCGGGAGTTAAGCACAACTGCACACACATATTACTTCCCCTGATAGGGTGGATATTCTGACGGGGGTCCTGGCCTGTCACCTCACCTGTATCTCCCAATAAATAGCATATCTGTTAAAGTGGAGAACAGTGGATGCCGCCGTTTGAAGACCATCCCATGTTAAGTTTGCCCATTAAGATGGTCCTTAGAGATGGAGAGTCCAGAGGGCTTGAGATAGGTCCCATTTACCACTGTTACCTGCTCTGTGAAATAAAGTAAGCAAATCAGTAATTTTACTGATCCGCACAGTGGATGCAGTGAAATGCAGAAACTCAAGAGATAAGCGCACCTGTCCTGCTGAACAATGCCAATTGAAGCTACAGAGAGGTTGAGCAAGGTCTGCTCAATTAACTCTACTCCTACTGACCTTTTCCCTGAACCTAAGAATCCAAAAGGGGAAAATGCTAGCTTTTCAGCTCTGCTCTGAGACAACCCTACAAATCTGCCCTGATTCTGCAGGATCTGGCTTGGCCAGTTCACACAGACTTGAAAACAGCCTAATTTGGCAGTGTCAGACTTTAAGCTCTGAGCTTCTCAAATGAAAATAGGGAAAAATCAAGTAAAACCCCTTAACGTACATTGGACCCCACCATTCACAAACCAATGCTAGTTCAGCATGCACCAATCATATGTTTCTCAAATCAAATGGGTGCAAGGTGCTAAACTGGGCCCTCCTGAATAGACACTGTTTCCATAACTCTAAGATTCAAAATATTGAGTCACATGTTTCTGCCTACGCTGCTTAAAGACCACTGGGAGTTAAGTGCACCTGAGCACATATATTACTTCCACTGATAAGGAGGAAGTTCTGACGGGGGTCCTGGACCATCACCTCACTCGTATCTCCCAATAAACAGCATATCTGTAAAAGGGGCCTTAAGTTTAACACCAAAAAATGTGTTATCATTCCCTTTGGAAAGAGCTCAGCCCCACTAATTACCATGTCAGTGTGAGAACACTGACCACTGAAGGTGTTATAACAGATCTGGGCACCCAGGTCAACAGCAACCTCACCTTCTACCACCACATTGCCACTGTGGTCAGAAAGTCTTTCTATGTGGCACATCTCATAACCAAGGGTTTTGCATCCAGAAAGAAAGAGGTCATCATCCCTCTCTACTCATCCCTCATTACACCAATCATCGAGTATAATGCCCCATTGGGCATGTACCTCACCAGACACCTTCAACTGCTGGAGAGGCCACAAAAGTACCTCACAAAGAGGATCCTAGGACTTAAATACATGTCCTACATGGACAGACTCATGAAACTACAGCTATTCTCAGTCTCTTATCGTCTACTTAGAGGTGATCTCTGCTTGACTTACAAAGCCATGACTGACCCAGCCCTATTAGAAATGCTACACCTAAAGAAATCCCAATCCTCCCACAACACACACTCTCCAGAGATGTCAACCTCATTACCGCAATTAACAGAGCATGCTGATAGGACAGCTTCATCATGCAGAGACTGCCCATACTCTGGAATAAGCTTCCTATCTATGTCAAGCAGAGCACCTCGCTGACCCTCTTCAAGAGAAATCTCAACGAGTGGATGGGTAACAGAAAGTTCACCCCAGGCATCACTCCTGTGGCTTTACCGGATACAGGTACTGTGAACTAACATTGGATGGCATGACGCCAGGGCAATTTTATGGGCTAGACTTGTAAACGCTCCAGGGCCATTAGCCTAGTACACACCTATGAACCTATGAACCTAAGAGTAAAAGGCCCACAACAGAGCCACAGTTGAAATGACATAATGATGAAGAGTTGAGCCCTGAACTAACCCTATGGGTATAGACAGAGGGGTATGATATAAACCAGTCAAGAACCGTAAAAGAAATATCACAGTGCAAATGTAGGTCCATTACTGTGTTGAATGCTGTAGACAGACCCAGGAGGACCAATGCTGTGCCCTGCTGTTGATGTCTTGCCATCAGGAGAACATTAACCAGCCTTATAAGAGATCTCTTCTCTGAAAAGTAACATATATCAAGCCAACCATCAAGATATCCATAAAGAAACATTGATTGGATAAGCATAATAACATGGAATTACCTTAGAAAAAAATCAAATTTGCAACTAACTGCTTGATGTCTAATGGTAAAACAATGTGAAGATTTCAGACTTGAGTTAGTCAGTTCCTATTTCTGTACTGTAAGTAGTTAATTAAGGACTATTCTGTAGGACTCTGTATATTAGCATCTACTATTCCTACTATCAATGTCTATGTGTAACAGTAAAAATAAATCCCATGCCTTTCTGCATCAGACACACTTGACTAGTGTACATTCCAGAAAACTGCTATGCAGTAGAACAATAGCAGCTTAAGCCATAGTAACAGTTTCCATAGGATCCTGTCGTGGTAATGAATGAAGTCCAGCAAAATAGCACATTCATTTGCATATAGAAGCATTTCACTTTAGTCATGAATTTGGTGCTATGAAATTGGTGCCTACCCAATAATGGTCCCATACACACACTTCTCTGATCATGACTAACCTAATAGCAACTATATTTAAAACATATTCAATATGTCTGATAAACTGTGATCAAATATGATATTCTGCAGTCTAGAGAGAAAGGCCACCAAGGATTTCTACTCCAAATATAGAAGAATAAAGTTAATTTACTTTAGTTGTATTGACAAGTACTATACATAGTGTTTGATGTAGCAAAGGAGATATGAAGACATGTTTTTGATGAACTTTACACTTGCTCAGTGCCCTGCTACTGTTGGTTTTGTTTTGAGCTATGCACCATTAACTGCATGCCATGACTTTGATTAGGACCACTCTACACAACTTCTGTTTACTGTTCTCGACAGTGAAAAATCACAAATCAGAATTACCCTGTTCACCATAGTTAGTGCCCAACAGGATTTCCCTGTTCACTATAGTCAGCAAGGTACTTACATATTATCACAGATTCCAATGCCACCACAACAGAAACAAAGGCAGAAAATAATAACTGAAAATGCCCGAAAACTGGTGAAACAGAAGTAGTTTATGCCATAGTATAGCATCAGTTCATTGCGGAATTAAGGTTACAGTTGAATGTTTTTATCGGTCATAAACTTTGTGAAATGTTTTGTGTAAGCATTTTAATTCGTAAAGAATTAGACATCATTAACCAAGCACAAAGAAAATATCATTATGCAGATTCTTGTGAATCTACAGCATTTGGTCAATCCAAAAATAAAAAAATCCTACCAAAACCCAATCGATGGGCTGTAGATGTCCTTTTGACAACTTCTGCAACTGTTCGCAGTGTAAGGGACACCCCTCCCCATATTTAGATCCTTAATTTTGAATGGTTTTCATTTCCTTTTTTTGTATAACAGCTTTCTTTGGTTATGGTTCCAAACAATGTGTATTTATGTTGCATTGTTACCCTGAGATGGTTTTCTACTTTTCAACATTTGTTAATTCATTCATTGTAAACTGTTATTTCTTGAGTAGACGCATGGGGTTTGGAGAAATTTCCTGCAATACAGCATAGGTTCATAGGTTGGTACTAGGCTATCAGCCCTAGGGCCTATACAAGCCTAGCCATAACAATTCCCTGGCTGTTTCTTCCCACAATATTTACTTCCCTGGCCCCTGTCTAGAAGGGTGACTGACGTGATCCCTGAGGTAAATTTCCTATCTCCCATCCAATCATCAAGGCTCCTTTTGAAGAGGGCCAAAAAGGCGCTTTGCTTGACATGTATGGACAGTCTATTCCCGAGTCTGGGGAGTCACTGTGTCAGGAACCTATCCCTCCAGCATGTTTTGTTCATTGTGATCACAAGGTTTAGATTCCTGGAGCATGTGGATCTCAGGGACTGGGATTTCTTTAAGTGTAGCATGTCCAACAGCTCTGGGTTTGACATGGCCTTGTATGTTAAGCAGAGATCACCTCGGAGTAGATGATATGCGACAGAGTATGGCTGGAGTTTTTTAAGGCGGTCAGCATAGGACATCTGCTTTAGACCTGTGATTCTTTTAGTGAGGTATTTCTGTGACCTTTCCAGTTGTTGCAGAAGTCTTGAGAGGTAGATACCAAATGGGGCGTTATATTCTATAATGGGTCTAATGAGGGATGACTGCAATGGGACAATTACCTCCTTTTTTTCTGGATGAAAAGCCCTTAGTGATGAAGTGTGCCACACAGAAGGATTTCCTGACTGTTGCGGCAATGTGGTTATTGAAGGTGAGACCACTGTACACCTGTGCCCCTAAGTCTCTTATCACACTTTTGGTGTTTAGTATACTGCCACCTCTGTGGTAATTCATGGGTACATGTTTTTTCCCAAAGGGGATAACTATACATTTCTTGGCAATGAGCTTGAGCCCATGGCTCTGACACCAAGCATCTGTTTCTGTAAGGCCCTTTTGTAGAATATCCACATCATTTTGGGGGTTCAGTAATGGCTCCCAGTTTGCAGTCATCTGCGAACTTTGTTAGCCAGAGTCCCTTAGTTTTGGCCTGTACTTCAGAGAAGTAGATGCCAAACAAGAGTGGTCCCAGGACTGAACACTGAGGTACTCCACTTGTCACTTGTCTGGAGCTGGATTTGGAGTCAACTACTTTTCCAGTGTGGGTTCTGTCAGTAAGCCAGTTGGCAACCCATCAAGTGACATAGGGATTAATGCCCATCTTAGTAAGTTTATCTATGATTCCAGAGTGGGGGATGGTGTCGAAGGACTTGGCAAGGTCCAGATAGGCAGTGTGGACCACCTTATCCTCGTCCACAGCTCTGGAGACTGATTCAAAGAAGCCAATCAGGTTCAGGAGACAAGATCAGCCCTTCACAAACCCAAACTGGGTGGGGTCCAGTGTTTGAAGGTTGCCAATGTTTTTGTTTATAAGTTCCATGATAATACGTTTCATGGCCTTGCAGATCAGGCTAATCTGACTGATGGGGTAGTAGTTCCCAGGATCCAAGAAGGATCCCCCCTTGTGGAGTGGGATAACTGCAGCTGTGTGCCACTCAGTGGTCATAAAGCCTTTGGTGAGGCTATGATTAAACATGACACTTATGTGAGGTGCCAGTTCATTTTGTAGTTCATGTAGTACACAGCCCATGATGACATCTGGTCCTATGGATGCTGTATTCTTAGCTTTGAAGAGTGCAGTTTTTACTTGTGTGGCCATTATTACTGGAATTTGGCAATCTTTTGGTATTGAGATGGGCTCTTTAGGGGGTGAGAGACGGGAGAAGTTGGCACTGAATCAATCTGCCAGGATACTGGCAATATCCTGGGGATCAGTATATTTAATGCCATTCTATTGTAGCTCAGAGCAGATCTGAGCATTGCCATTTAGATTCTTGACATAGCTATAGAATGCCTTGTGGTTGTCTTTGGAATCTTTGGCAATTTTATTTTTGTAAGTAGCTTTGGAGGATTTTATGAGGGATCTCAGCTTCTTACTGAGGCTGGTAAGGGAGTTTTTACATCCTGGGATTTTCCTCTTTTCTGCAACAGTTTCTTCCTTTTATTGTAAAGTTTGTTTATGGCAGGAGACCACCAGAATGGCTTCCTTTTTTTGGAGGAGAGCGTTTTGGTTCTATTTGGGATGGCACGATTCATGCACAAGTGGATGTATTCATACACCACCTTAGTGTAGGATTAAGCAGTCAACTTTCAGTTCCCGTCTGCATGGGTGTCATGAAGTTTGTCACTTCTGACTTGAGTAGCATGAAGTTGGCTTTGGAGAAGTTTTTTATGGAGGCTTCCTTACTGGGGGGTGGGTGAGGGATGTGGATGTCAAGGGTGATTAGCTTATGGTCAGACCTGACCAATGAGGGGGTGACCATAGGTGTGGAGGATCGATTTCCCATGTTGGTAATGACCAGGTCTAAGATATTGGAGCCCCTGGTGGGACTAAGGATTAGTTGATCCAGGGCATTGGAATTTATGAATTCCAAGAACCTTTGGGCAAAGGTGTTGGTACATGAGTAGTTTTCCCAGTTAATGGCAGGGTAGTTGAAATCACCCAGTATTAGGGTGTTTGGTTGTACCTTAATATTTTCCAGTATGTTTAAAAAGGTGTAGTGAGAATCTTGGGGCATGGTGGGGGATCTGTAGCAAGATACAATTTGGATTGGAGTCTTACCTAGTGTTAGTTGCACCTGGAGAATTTCAGAAGCATTGTGCTGGGCAACTAGCCTGGAGGTGTGAATATTCTTGGTGAATATGGACACTCCTCCACCTTTAGTGTTTCGATCTTGGTTTGGTGGCCGAAAAGTGTGGTAAGAGTTGCAGCCTGGTATTGCAGGGATGCTGTCTGGAGCCTTGAACCAGGTCTCAGTTACTGCAAAGATATCAATGTTCTCCATTTTTAGGAGTGCCTCGAGAGAGTGAATTTTGAGGTTTAGACTTATAGCATTGAGTAGCATTACCTTCAGTTTTTGCATGCTTGTACCTCTTACAGTGGTGATTTTGTCCTTTGAACTTTGCCTAAAAAAGGCACTATAGGGGTAGCAAGAGCCTTAGCCAGTGACCTGAATCTCATGGGCGACAGGTGCAGACCATCTCTGGCAAAGCATCATGGTCTGTTGATCATGTTGTCCCAGGCAGACAGATACTGGATCCCCTTTGAATGACACCAGATGCTTAGCCAATTGTTTAAGTCAATCATTTTGTCCTTATACTGTGGTATCATTCTGGGTGAAGGCAGGATGCTACTCAGGGCTAGGGTCGTACCTGCCTGGGCCACATGATCTGAGAGCTCTTCCATGTCTCTTTTTATGTGGTCCAGGGAGGTACATTTCAAATCATTCAGTCCAACATGGACAATGACAGAATCATATTTGTACTTGTTTTGGAGTGACTTGAGTGCATGCATTATGTGGTGGATCCTGGCACCCAACAGGCAGCTGACTGTAATTTTCTCCTTGTTATGCCTGGTGAGTGGGGCATCAGTGTGCCTGACTATAGAGTCACCTATAGTGTTGGTTATGTTGTCTTGCCTTAGGGGCTGTTGTTGGGTGGCACACTAGTGTTGTGAGTTATGTGACACTTTGGTTGTGATTGCTGTTTGTTTGTGTTTCAGCTTCTGAGGTCCTTGTTGCTTGGGCAGGTTACTGTTAAGGGCCTCCGCATATGATGGTTTAGTATTGGTATGTGAGGGTGTTGGTGATGTGGGTTTAGAAGGACTATGTGTTGCCTGAGGTGTAGTGTGGGTGTTAACCTTCTCCTCTTGACTGTCTAGCACAATCTTGGCTGGAGAGAGCTTTGCTTCCAGTTTGGCTATGTAAGTGCATCTTTTGCAGGTTATAGTGTTGGGTGGTAGGAGGAGAGGGTTGTCTGTGTACATGAGGCAATTGCTGCATTGCCCCAGTATGCCTAGATTCACCAGGTGGACAGGAGAAATCACCAGAAACTGACCTTTGGACATGCCTGGTTTGGTGTTTTTTTTTTTTTTTTGTAAAGTACAAGAGCTGTTTTCCCTTACCTTTGCAAGGTACTTGCAATTACAGGCTGTTTAATGCCTACAATTAATTTCTCCTTATTAACAAGGAGAGTTGAGTGATTGTACCAGTTTAAGGCTTCATAGTGCTTTCCAGCATGTTTTAGAAGAAGTGCTAGTCACAGAGATACTTAAAGGTAAAATGAAAAAAATGGTTTATCCTAAACACTGCAGTGTGCACTAGAGGAGTTAGATGTGAAAGTAGGTAACTTAAGTTTTACCTGTCTAAAAAGTTAGGTTTTAGTGGAGAGTCACTATTTCTAAAACAGCAGGATAGATTGAAAGGGGGTGGTCACTTTTGTATTCTGGTACTATGGAATTCAGTAGGATGGCCAATCAATTTAAATAGTTGAAGGTTAGTGATTTCACAAAATGATAATTTTGTGCTTACTCACACAAGCCAGTAAAAGCAGAGAGGAAATGAGATATATGGCAGAGGTGTGTCCATATTCATTAAGGATATCCACACCTCCAGGCTAGTTGCTCAGCATAATGCATCTGAGATTATCCAAGTGCAACTAACTCTGGGCAAGATTGCAATGCAAATTGTAGCTTGCTACAGATCCCCCACCATGCCCCAGGATTCCCACTCCTCATTTCTTGATACATTGGAAAATATTAGGGTACAACCTAACACCCTAATAATGGGTGATTTCAACTACCCCCACCATTAACTGGGAAACCTACTCATGTACCAGCTCTTGGGCTCAATGTTTTCTGCAATTCATAAATTCCAATGCCTTGGATCAGCTTATCCACACCCCCACCAGGGGCAACAATATCCTAGACCTGGTCATTACCAACATGGGCAACCGGCATTCCACACCAGAGGTCATTTCCTTGTTGGTCAGATCTGACCACAAGCAAATCACCCTAGACATCGACATCCCAGCCCCACCCCCCATTAGGGAAACCACCGTAAAACATTTCTCCAAAGCCAACTTCACACTTCTTAAGAGAGAAGTGGCAAACTTCACAACACCCATGCTGATGGACAATAGAGATATGACTGCTGAATCCTATACAGTTGCACTTTATAAGCACTTACACAAGTGTATGGATAGTGCAATCCCTAAAAGAACCAAGATGCTATCCTTCAAAAAAAGGAAGCCAATCTGGTGGTCCCTTGCTATAAACAAACTCTACAACAGAAGAAAGAAACTGTTGCAAAAAAAGAGTAAAATCCCATGATTGGAGGAACTCCGTGGTCAGCCTCAGTAAGAAGCTCAGATCCCTCATAAAATCCTCCAAAGCTAGTTACAAAAACAAAATTGCCACTGATTCTAAAGACAACCACAAAGCATTCTATAGCTATGTCAAGAATCTCAATGGCAACACTCAGATCTGATCTGAGTTACAGCACAATGGCACTAAATAAACAGAACCAACTGATATTGCCAACATCCTGGCAGATAGGTTCAGTGCTAACTTTACCCCTCTCTCATCCCCTAAAGGGCCCATCTCTATACTGGAAGAATGCAAAGTACCTGTAATCACGACTGCACAGGTAAAAAATACCCTTTCCAAAGCCAAGAACACAGCATCCATGGGACATGACAACATCCCAGGCTGTGTTCTACATGAACTACAGAATGAACTGGCACCCCACCTAAGTACCATGTTCAATCATAGCCTCACCTCAGGCTTTGTGCCCACTGAATGGCGCACAGCAATGCTTATCCTACACCACAAAGGGAGAGCCACCACGGACCCTGGAAACTGCTGCATCATTAGCCTGACGAGCCTGGTCTGCAAGGCTATGGAGCGTATCATCATGAAACTTATAAACAATGACATTGGTAATCTCCAAACTCTGGACCCTACCCAGTTCGGGTTTGTAAAAGGCAGATCATGTCTCCTAAACCTGATAGACTTCTTTGAAGCGGTCAGCAAAGCTGTAGATGAGGGTAAGGTGGTACACACAGCCTATATAGATCTTGCCAAGGCTTTCGACACCATCCCCCACTTTGGAATTATAGACAAACTCACTAAACTAGGTATAAATCCCTATGTCACAAGATGGGTTGCCAACCAGCTCATTGACTGAACCCACACTGTGAAAGTAGCAGACTCTAAATCCAACTTCAGACCAGTGACAAGTGGAGTACCACTGGGTTCAGTCCTAGGTCCTCTTCTGTTTGATATCTACTTCTTTGAAGTACAGGCTAACACAGAAGGTCTTTGGCTAACAAAGTTTGCAGATAACTGCAAACATGGAGCCATAATCAAATCTTCTAATGATGTGGATATCCTACAAAAGGGCCTCACTGAGACAGATGCCTGATGTCAAAGCCATGGCCTCAAGCTCAATGCCAAAAAGTGCATTGTCATCCCTTTTGGTAAAAACTCTGTACCCATGAACTACCACATAGGCGGTATTCTATTTAATACCGAAAGTGTGATAAGAGACCTTGGGACACAGGTAGACAGTAGTCTCTCCTTTGATAATCACATTGCCACAGTAGTCAGGAAATCCTTCTACGTGGCACACCTCATCACAAAAGGTTTCTCATCCAGGAAAAAAGAGGTCATTGTTCCCCTCTACTCATCACTCATTAGACCCATTATAGAGTACAATGCCCCTTTTTGTATGTACCTCACAAGACATCTACAACAACTGGAAAAGCCACAGAAATACCTCACAAAGAGGATTACCAGCCTCAAACAGATGTCCTATGCAGACCGTCTCAAAAAACTCCAGCTTTACTCTGTCGCATATCGCCTACTAAGGGGCGATCTCTGCCTAACATACAAAGTTATGTCAAACCCAGAGCTGTGGGACATGCTCCACATAAAGAAATCCCAATCTCTCTGAGATACACGCTCTTGGGACCTAAACCTTGCCACCACAATAAACAGAACATGCTGGAGGGATAGATAACTGTCTCAGAGACTTCCCATCCTCTGGAACAAACTACCTATCTATATCAAACAAAGCTCCTCATTAGCACTCTTCAAGAAAAATCTTGAAGATTAGATGGGATATAGGAAATTCACTCCGGGGATCACTTCTATGGCTCTGCTTGACAGGGGCACAGGAAAATAATTATGTTGGATGGCAAAAGCCAGGGTACCATTTGGCTATGCCTTTATAGGCCCTAGGGCCAATAGCCTAGTACCTACCTATGAAGCTATGGTCAAATTAACATATGGGGCAGGCAACTAGAAAGACCATGGTGTTTAAGAACACAGCAGTAATCAAGTGTGAGGGTGGGAAAAACATTTCTGCCTGACTTACAAGAAACAGAGCTGTGGTCTCTTCTCATGTTTAATATGGAGTTAAAAGCAGAATACAAGTAAAACACAAGATAAAGAAAACAAATCACAGTATTCAAAATAGAAAAAGGTAATAAAGGAATACAAAATACAACAAATAAAAAGCAAACTAACCTTTCCCTCACACCAAAGTGTTGCAGAGTCTGGGTGAGCCTTTCTAGTAAAACATAGAATCAAAGACTGTCCTGTGATAGCCCCCCCCCCCCCACACACACACACACCTTGACCGATTTGGCTCCTGGTTTAACGCAAGTCAGCCTCTTAGACAAGAAGTGTGGACAAAGCCAAATGTAATGGGGGACAAATGCCTAAAAGAAGAGACAAATTGTAAATATTTATCATATAGTTAGTAAGCTGCTATCGGCAGTTATGTATTATTGAGTTGTTTGGAACGTGGTTGCATTAATACTTAAGTACCATCAGAAGTCAGTTGATACATTTTTCAGTATGTCTTTAATGTCTTTAAATATCTACACTGAAGACATTTAGTTTACTCTGAGCCACTATAGGTCACTCACATTCTGTCATACTCAATAACACTGCTGAAGTCATCAAGCCAGAACCAGTGAACCAAAACGTGGTACTTTTAATCTCAAGCTCACAAAACTCAACAAGCTTTATACTGCATAGAATGGAGACAGCTGTCACCTAATCAAAGTCAAATAAGGATGCATATTGCCTGGAAGAAAATTGGTTAAATGGAAAAAGCCTTTTTTTTATAAAATCACGGCTGTATCTTATGATTAAGAATACAACATAAGAACAGAAGCAAACCTACAAGAAATAATGTGTGAATGAGTCTTTTTATGTATCTTTTAGTGACCAACACTAATTCACCTGCAGAATGTTGATGTCCCTCCTAAAAGAGTTGCAGAGTTGGTTCATGTGAACGAGAGGAGAATTGTTCTGCTTGGCTTCTGTCAGGGTCAGTGTTAATATGTAATTAATTGGGAGACAATAACTTGTGTTCATAGCTTCCAGGAATGGTAATTATTTACCCAGCAAATCAGTACCCTCAAATATACATTTAAAAAATAAGAAATGTACTTCAGAAATGAAAAAAGCAAGATCTACAATGTCAACAGTATTGTAAACTCTAGGCAGTAAGTTCAATATAAGAATTTAAACATTTAGTGAGTATATTAAATTCCAGTTTTGTATGCAGAAACTGAGAATTTCAGAAAACATCTGAATTAAAAGGAATTTTAATAATGGGAGGAACATTTTCAGATAATTGTCAGTGACAATATATATTTATTTCCTTGTTCATTTTGACACGCACACAGGAGTAACATACTAAGCATATCATTACTGTGCTTAATAGGTAATAAGGATAGGAAAGGTGTGTGATCAAGGAAAACAGCACACACGGTTTTACTTCAAGAAATTAGAACATTCCTGCAGATAAAATACAATATAGATCGCAATAATAAAAGATGAGCAACCCTAGAGTCAATTCTAAGTTCTGCAAAGCACCTAAAATGCAAACGACAGGTGTATGACATAAAATTAGCTCTGTACATTTAAAAACTTTCTAGTGTTTTTATTAGTTTTATCACAAGCATTATCGAAGGATCCACAGTTGATTTTTTTCCACTTATTAAGCTGAACCCTAAGATGGTTTTGACTGAACTAATGATAAATAAATCTTGAAAATCTAATATTTTGATAAGCAAACATTCACCGTGCTGATTTTTTGTTTAATGTATTTTTTTTACACTGATGTATGTTTTTACATTTAATTCTGGTTTTAGCAGAATGATATAACATTTTGGGAGGAAGATGCATGTAAGTATGCCTGTGCTGGAGGAATATATGGCAAACACCATGACAGCAACAATGTATCTCCCATTAGTGCTGAGGTATGCTGGGATAAAAGACAGCCAGACAGTGACAAAGCCAAGCATGCTAAATGTTATGAACTTAGCTTCATTAAAACTGTCAGGGAGGTTTCTTGACAAGAATGCTACTATAAAACTAACAAAAGAAAGCAGAGCCATGTAACCCGTCATAGTCCAGAAAGCAAATGATGAACCATCATTACATTCAACAATTATAGCACTAATATTGGAAGTAAAGTTGTACTGTAAAAATGGAGTATAATATATAATCCAAACACTACAAATAGCACACTGAACAACAGTGCATGCTGCAACTATAGTGTAAGAATTGCTTGGCCTGATCCACTTTTGCCATAGACTCTTGGGCTTAGTAGCATGGAAAGCAATAACAACTAGAATGGTTTTAGCCAGCACACACGAGACACATACAACAAATACAACTCCAAAGGTAGGATGTCGTACAATGCATGTCACTATGGTAGGTCGCCCAATAAAAATCAATGAGCAGAGAAAGCACAGTAACAGTGACAACAAGATAAGGTAGCTAAGAGAACGGTTGTTAGCCTTGACAATAGGAGTGTCCCTGTGTCTAACAAAAATAACAAGCACAGCAGCAGTCAAAAAAGATGTAATTGTACTACTCATGGCAAGGCTCAGGCCTAGAGGATCACTGTAAGATAAGAACTCTTCTGGCTTCTGGATACACTTATCCTGCTGTTCGCTGGCCCAATGGTCATCTGGACAATGGAGACATTCAGTGGAATCTAAAAAAAAAACAGCACAATGGTTCCAGTCACTGCAATAACTTAATCACATATTGTTTTCTAAAGTACTGTTATAAGATATGTTATTAGCAGAGTGAAAAATTATTTTTTAATTGCACAGGTGAACCAACTGACAGTACTTCATGTGCATTCATTCCTAAACTTCTAAACGACATTGCAGTTGTATCATTGCATGCTGTCTGCCACAGCAGCTGAAATATGACCTTCCTGATATGCTTTTCATGGTTTACTATCAAATGGGCATTCAGACTTTGTGCGATTCACATTAGTCCGAATTTACCTATTTGGTAGAAATGAAATAACGAATGCTGAAATGTAGAAATGTACAACAGTGAATGCAATTCAGCATTCACTGTTCTGACTTTCTACATTTTCATACAGATCGCACTATAGTGGGGATCGGGAAATGTATCCTTCCCCTCACTGTAGTGCGATCTCGGAGTTTGTATATCTAAGTAACAGGGTTGTGGGGGGTGCAGGAGGCTTGTCCCCCTGCAAACATATTGTTCACTATGTATCGAGAGTGATTCCATTTGTGGAAGTCTGGTGCATGTTCGAATTGTGAATTGTGTCAAATTCAAACATTCACCACTTCTGCATTTGACATTTATGTTGTTCACTGAATGTGGTTTTCATTTCTATGTTTCATAGAAATGATAGTTTACACAAAGTGCAATTGGGAAAATGATAGTAAACTGCTTTTCATATGTTCTTTGCATTTTTTTTAATTGTTAATGAAGTGATCCTGGTCAGTGATATCCCAGGTCTGGTAAAGTAACTTAAACTGCATGTAGAAATTGACAGAAACTTACCCATATATACAGAAAACATATGCATTTCTACAGAATAATCTCATATCTTAATCCTTTGAACTAAGCTGACAAGCAATCCGTCATCCTATAATTTGTTGTAGACTTGGTGCCTTATAAGTCTAATTCATTTCTCTATTTATAATCATGTACGTCTGTGTCTATCAGTGATCATCTTTTATATCTTGTTGCATGAATAATGAAACAAAAATAACTTTCCATATCAAAATACTTTGTTAGAAGAAACACACTGTATAGATAGTGTTTGTTTTATAACTATCTTAATTTCTATTCATATGAGTCCTATTTGCTTTAAAGCATATCTCAGTATTTTATGAAATAGTGGTTAATTGCTTTTGTTTATGGAAATCTGAGAACAAATAAATGGGTCAGACCACAGGAAGTGGATGTGAGAACAAGGATTATTTCAGCTGTCTTTTGCAAATGCACTATTAACAAGCTTCAGATGTACAGACTGGTACTTTTGGATGGTTAAACCAATCAATTACAGCAGTTCAGACCTTTTAGGCAAACAGCTACTCCTGTGCATCCTAACACTTTTTGTCACTTGCACCACAATATGCCATTGTAATCTCAGGTACTGTTGTTTTGCTGTGTGCTAATTACTGCTTAAACCAGCTATATTTATCTGCTTAGAATAAACACTGACTAGTTTGGACAGGATATCATTTTCATATAAGACGTTACTTTCTGCTTTTTTTATTTATTTGCTTTAGGCTTGGTAACTCCCTGCTGCTTCATCATTCAAGATTCAGGACGACAAAGAAGGTAAATGACTTGAGCTAAATCACAGAATATGCAAGTGTGAAATATAAACCCATATTTCTTGCTTCACAATTCATCACATTAATAACTGGGTTGTATGGCCTCTGATGCACACTAAATGAGGTGCAGGGAGGCATTCAAAGCACAGATTCTGTCAAACAAACTCTAGGTCTCTAGGCTCACCTCCGATTTCATTAAAAATTGTATTGTAAAACTTCCCATGCAGATTAAATTGACCAGGACATGGAATCAAAGTATGAATTCTACTACCTATACTTCGACGGCAACAGACATTTACATGTTGGTTGTAAAGAGCAGCATTTGACTTCCATTAAAACCATATATGACTTAAATTCTAATAAAACCATATATGACTTAAATTCTAATAAAACCATATATGACTTAAATTCTAATAAAACCATATATGACTTAAATTCTAATAAAACCATATATGACTTAAATTCTAATAAAAACATATATGACTTAAATTCTAATAAAATTGAATTGATAAATTATTTTTGGGGACTTCACTATCTTGTGAGTGGACTACTAAAAAGCTAAAAATCTTCTCAAGTAACAAAAGATATTGCTAGCACACGAAATATGGATAAGTGTCCTATTGTGCAATAATATAGTTATGATTTGTACTCTCTTAAGGTGAAATAATAAAGCAGTATCTGAGAAGGTACCAGATAGATACAAGTAGTTACAGACAGATACATGAAACAGCTATGATGTTGAACTGTGAGGTCACAGACTGAGTGATACCCATAGCTATATCACTTAACATCTTAGCAAATGAATTCAGGAGAAAGCCAAAACGATGGGGAGACAAATGGCTACAATCGAGAACTGACTTTAAATATACCTATGGTACTATATATAGTACCATAGTGTGATAATCTAGGTAGGGTAGTGAGTAACATAGTGTAACAATCTAGGTAGGGTACTGACTAACACAGGGTAATAATTTAGGTAGGGCTGTGGGTAACATAGTGTAATAATCTCGGTAGGGTAGTGAGTACCATAGATTGATAATCTAGGTAGTGTAGTGAGTAACAGAGTGTAATAATCTAGGTAGGGTGGTGAGTAATATAGTGTAATAATCTTGATAGGGTAGTGAGTAACATGGTTAATAATTTAGGTAGGGTAGTGAGTAACATAGTGTAATAATCTAGGTAGGGTAGTGAGTACCATAGTGTGATAATCTAGGTAGTGTAGTGAGTAACAGAGTGTAATAATCTAGGTAGGGTGGTGAGTAATATAGTGTAATAATCTCGATAGGGTAGTGAGTAACATGGTTAATAATTTAGGTAGGGTAGTGAGTAACATAGTGTAATAATCTAGGTAGGGTAGTGAGTACCATAGTGTGATAATCTAGGTAGGTTAGTGAGTAACATAGTGTAATAATCTAGGCAGGGTAGTGAGTAACATAGTGTAATAATCTAGGTAGGGTAGGGAGTACCACAGTGTGATAATCCAGGTAGGGTAGTAAGTAACATAGTGTAATAATCTTGGTAGGGTACTGAGTAACATAGTGTAATAATTGAGGTAGGGTAGTGACTAACATAGTGTAATAATCTAGGTAGGGTAGTGAGTAACATATTGTAATAATCTAGGTAGGGCAGTGAGTAACATAGTGTAATAATTTAGGTAGGGTAGTAACAGTGTAATAATCTAAGTAGGATAGTGTGTAACATAAGTGTAATAATTTAGGTAGGAAGTGAGTACCATAGTGTGATAATCTAGGTAGGGTTGAGAGTACCATGTGTGATAATCTAGGTAGAGTAGTGAGTAGCATAGTGTGATAATCTAGGTATGGTAGTAAGTATCATAGTGTGATAATATAGGTAGGGTAGTGAGTAACATAGTGTGATAATCTAGGTAGATTAGTGAGCAACATAGTGTGATAATTTAGGTAGGGTAGTGAGTAGCATATTGTAATAATCTAGATAGGGTAGTGAGTAACATAGTGTAATTATCTAAGTAGGGTAGTGAGTAACATAGTGTAATAATTTAGGTAGGGTAGTGGGTAACATAGTGTGATAATCTAGGGAGGGTAGTGAGTACCATAGTGTAATAATCTAGGTAAGGTAGTGAGTACCATATTGTGATAATCTAGGTAGGGTAGTGAGTTCCATAGTGTGATAATCCAGGTAGGGTTGTGAGTAATAAAGTGTAATAATCTTGGTAGGGTAGTGAGTAGCATAGTGTAATAATCTAGGTAGGTTAGTGAGTACCATAGTGTAATAATCTAGGTAGGGTAGTGAGTAACATAGTGTAATAATCTAGGTAGGGGTAATAATCTAGGTACGGTAGTGAGTAACATAAGTGTAATAATTTAGGTAGGGTAGTAAGTAACATAGTGTAATAATCTAGGTAGGTTAGTCAGTAACATAGTGTAATAATCTAGGTAGGGTAGTGAGTAACATAAGTGTAATAATTTAGGTAGGGTAGTGAGTAACATGGTGTAATAATTTAGGTAGGGTAGTGAGTAACATAGTGTAATAATGTAGGTAGGGTAATGAGTAACATAAGTGTAATAATATAGGTAGGGTAGTGAGTAACATATGTGTAATAATTTAGGTAGGGTAGTGAGTACCATAGTGTGATAATCTTGGTAGGGTAGTGAGTAACATAGTGTAATAATTTAGGTAGGGTGGTGAGTAACATAGTGTAATAATCAAGGTAAGGTAGTGAGTAGCATAGTGTAATAATCTATGTAGGGTAGTGAATAACATAGTGTAATAATCTAGGTAGGGTAGTGAGTAACATAAGTGTAATAATTTAAGTAGGGTAGTGAGTAACATAGTGTAATAATCTAGGTAGGGTAGTGAGTAATATAGTGTAATAATTTAGGTAGGATAGTGAGTAACATAGTGTGATAATGTAGGTAGGGTAGTAACTAACATAGTGTAATAATCTAGGTAGGGTGGTTAGTAACATAGTGTAATAATCTAGGTAGGGTAGTGAGTAATATAGTGTAATAATCTAGGTAGGGTAGTGAGTAGCATACGTGTAATAATTTAGGTAGGGTAGGGAGTAATATAGTGTAATAATCTAGGTAGAGATGTAGTTTAGTAGAAGACTTAGTGGTTTTGGTGGACTATGGGGCCAGTACAAGGACAGAGCCAGTTGTTGTTAAGGTGGATTCTAATTAATTTTTGAACTGTATTGGGTCAGCAGTAGCTATAATGTTTTGTGGTATTATATTCCATACTTTAGAGATGAAATTAAAGTAGAGGGAGTCACCAGCATTATTGATAGATTTAGGGACCAGTAATAGAAATTTATTTGAGGACTGAAGTTCACTTGAGGTTGAAGAAGAAATTGAAGTGCTGGGGTCTTATTAGATTTGCGGACCATTTTATGGGTGGCAGAAAGTTGATTGTGCAGTAAGTAATTCAGATGTTCTAAACAGCCATGTTGCTGGAGGGAGGAGCAGTGGTTAGACCTATGTGAAGAATTAGTGGCAAATATTGCTATTTTATTGTAGCAGCATTCAAGCTTGGCTAGATCTATTTCCTTTGGTCAATGAGAATAGGGGAGGCATATAGCAGGGTAGGGAGTAGATGAGTTCTAACAGTTGCCTGGTTTGTAGTGTTAGTGAGGTAAGGCTTAATTCTATACAGCGAACCAAGTTTAACGTGTGTCTGTTTGATTGACTTAGATATGTAAATGCTGAATTTCAAGTTATTGTCTATTAGAACTCCTAATACGTTAGCTTGTGAAATGGCTGTTTTTGTAGAGTTGTTGGAAAATTGAATTTGGAAAGGAGTAAGTGGATCTTGTGATTTGGTGGGGTGAAATAGCATCAGTTTAGTCTTGGATGGTTTAAGGATTAGGTGAGATTCAGACAACCAGGTTTCAACAGCAGAGAAAGACAGCTGTGTCATGTGTTGGGGCAGCACAGATAAGGGGTGTGTCATCTGCATATTGAATGAAGGAGGAAAGAGGTGAAGATGTGTAGTGTGTTGGTGAAAATACTGAAAAGAAGATGGCCTGGAATTGATACTTGGGAAACCTCTATGTTAACAGGTAGAAGGGATGAGAGTTGTTGTTGCCATTTTATAACTTGCTGATGGTTGGTTAGATAACTGTGCATCTACAATAATGATGACTGGCTAAGATTTAAAGTAGATCACTCCTCAAGATGTTATTGATAGAAGACAGTATCAAATGTTTCAGATAGGTCCAAGAAAACGGAGGATACCATGCTTCCATTATTTCTGTATTATTTGATGGTGTTGATGGAATATAGGAGGGCATTTGTGGTGCTATGATTGGGGTTGTATCCATGCTGTGTTTTAGATAAGAGGTTATTAGATAATAGGAAGTTTAAATGGGGAGACAAATGGCCAAAATAGGGAACTGACGTTAAATATTGCTCTTATAAACTTAAAAAGTTTCTAAAATAGCAGGATTTGTGTTACTATTCATTTTTTGAAGGAAACAAAGTCTGAAACTTAAATTTATTTATTTATATATTTATTAATTATTTATTTACTGGGATAGTCTGACTGGGTACAAGTCCTTTTCAATGGAGTCCCAAGGAGAAATGTTCCAGAGGCAATTAGATACAATTAAATAAAGTATTTACACACACTACAAAATTAAGTTGAATTATATGTTTTAGAACTGAAAGAAATATATACAAGTTGGTTGGAAACAATGCACTATGTGGAGTGTAGAACATTAGCTAGTAGATAGAAAAAATGTTGGTATTGTGAATAGAGAAGTTAGGATAGTGTGTAACCTAAGTGTAATAATCTATGTAGGGTAGTGTGTAACATAGTGTAATAATATAGGTAAGGTAGAGAGTAACATAAGTGTAATAATCTAGGTAGAGTAGAGAGTAACACAGTGTAATAATCCAGGTAGGGTACTGAGTAACATAGTGTAATAATCTAGGTAGGGTAGAGAGTAACATAGTGTAATAATTTAGGTAGGGTAGTGAGTACCATAGTGTGATAATCTGGGTAGGGTAGTGAGTAACATAGTGTGATAATCTAGGTAGGGTAGTGAGTAACATAGTGTAATAATCTAGGTAGGGTAGTGACTAACATAGTGTAATAATTTATGTAGTGTAGTGAGTACCATAGTGTGATAATCTAGCTAGGGTAGTGAGTACCATAGTGTGATAATCTAGGTAGGGTAGTGAGTAACATAGTGTAATAATATAGGTAGGGTAGTGATTAACATAGTGTAATAATCTAGGTAGAGTAGTGAGTAACATAGTGTGATAATCTAGGTAGGGTAGTGAGTAACATAGTATAATAACCTAGGTAGGGTAGTGAGTACCATATCGTGATAATCTAGGTAGGGTAGTGAGTAACATAGTGTAATAGTCTAGGTAGGGTAGTGAGTAATAATAATGTAATAATCTAGGTAGGGTAGTGTGTAACATAGTGTAATAATCTAGGTAGGGTAGTGAGTACCATAGTGTGATAATCTAGGTAGGGTAGTGAGTAACATAGTGTAATAATCTAGGTAGGGTAGTGAGTAACATAGTGTAATAATCTAGGTAGGGTAGTGATTACCATAGTGTGATAATCTAGGTAGGGTAGTGAGTAACATAGTGTGATAATCTAGGTAGGGTAGTGAGTAACATAGTGTAATAATCTAGGTAAAATAGTGTGTAACATAAGTGTAATAATCTAGGTAGGGTAGTGAGTACCATAGTGTGATAATCTAGGTAGGGTAATGAGTAACATAGTGGAATAATCTAGGTAGGGTAGAGAGTAACATAATGTAATAATCTAGGTAGGGTAGTGAGTAACATAGTGTAATAATATAGGTAGGGTAGTGAGTAACATACTGTAATAATTTAGGTAGGGTAGTGAGTAACATCATGTAATAATCTAGGTAGGGTAGTGCGTAACATAGTGTAATGATCTAGGTAGGGTAGTGAGTACCATAGTGTAATAATCTTGGTAGGCTAGTGAGGAACATAGTGTGATAATCTAGGTATGGTAGTGAGTAGCATAGTGTGATAATTTAGGTAGGGTAGTGAGTAACATAATGTAATAATTTAGGTAGGGTAGTGAGTAACATAGTGTAATAATCTAGGTAGGGAGTGAGTACCATAGTGTGATAATCTAGGTAGGGTAGTGAGTACCATAGTGTGATAATCTAAGTAGGTTAGTGAGTGACATAGTATTATAATCTAGGTAGGGTAGTGAGTAACAGTGTAATAATTTAGGTAGGGTAGTGAGTAACATATTGTAATAATCTAGGTAGGGTAGTGAGTAACATAGTGTAATAATCTAAGTAGGACAGTGTGTAACATAAGTGTAATAATCTAGGTAGGGTAGTGAGTAACATAGTGTAATAATCTAGGTAGGGTAGTGAGTAACATAGTATAATAATCTAGGTAGGGTAGTGAGTAGCATAAGTGTAATAAATGATGTAGGGTAGTGAGTAATATAGTTTAATAATCTAGGTAGAGATGTAGTTTTGTAGAAGACTTACTGGTTTTGGTGGGCTATGGGGCCAGTACAAGGACAGAGCCAGTTGATACTGAGGTGGATTCTAATAAAATTTTTAACTGTATTGGGTCAGCAGTAGCTATAATGTGTTGTGGTATGATATTCCATACATTAGCGATGAAATTAAAGTAGAGGGAGTCACCTGTATTATTGGTAGATTTAGAGACCAGTAATATAAATTTATTTAAGACTGAAGTTCACTTGAGGTTGAAGAAGAAATTGAAGTGCTGGGGTCTTATCAGGTTTGTGGACCATTCTATGGGTGGCAGAGAGTTGAGTGTGCAGTAAGTAATTGGGATGTTCTAATTAGCCATGTTGCTTGAGGGAGTAGCAGTGGTGAGACCTATGTGAAGAATTAGTGGCAGATATTGCTATTTTATTGTAGCAAGATTCAAGGTTGTCTAGATCTGCTTGCTTAGGCCAATGAGAATAGGGGAGGCATATAGCAGGCTAGGGAGTAGATGAGTTCTAACAGTTGCCTGGTTTGTAGTGTTAGTGAGGTAAGGCTTAATTCTATACAGAGAACCAAGTTTAACGTGTGTCTGTTTGACTTATATATGTGAATACTGAATTTCAAGTTATTGTCTATTAGAACTCCTAATACATTATCTTTTGAAATGGCTGTTTTTGTAGAGTTGTTGGATAATTGAATTTGGAAAGGAGTAAGTGGATCTTGTGATTTGGTGGGGTAAAATAGCATCAGTTTAGTCTTGGATGGTTTAAGGATTAGGTGAGAGTCAGACAACCAGGATTCAACAGCAGAGAAGGACAGCTGTGTCATGTGGTCAAGTGTTTAATGGATGGAGCAGCACAGATAAGGCGTGTGTTATCTGCATATTGAACAAAGGAGGCAAGAGGTGAAGATGTGTAGTGTGTTGGTGAAAATACTGAAAAGAAGATGGCCTGGAATTGATACTTGGGAAACCTCTATGTTAACAGGTAGAAGGGATGAGAGTTGTTGTTGCCATTTTATAACTTGCTGATGGTTGGTTAATTACCTGTGCATCTACGATAATGATGAGTGGCTAAGATTTAAAGTGGATCACTCCTCAAGATGTTATTGTTGGAAGACAGTATCAAATGTTTCAGATATGTCCAAGAAAATGGGGGATACCATGCTTCCATTATTTCTGTATTAGTTGATGGTGTTGGTGGAATGTAAGAGGGAAGTTGTGGTTCTATGATTGGGGTTGTATCCATGCTGTGTGTTAGATAATAGGTTATTAGATAATAGGTAGTTTAAAAGTTGGCTATGGATGCATTTTTCTAAAAGTTTAGATAGGTGAGATAAGATGGCTCTGAGTCTATATTTGGAGAATTCTGTAGAGTTGCCACCTTTGTGTAAGGGAAGAATATAAAATATTTTCCAGATTAAGGGGGTGTAGTTTTAAGTGATAGAGTGGTCCATTAGGATAGTGATGGGGTAAGTAATCATATCTTCAGTGAGGTTTAGGAATTCTGTTGATAGGTTGTCTACTGGTAGGATTGTGGGTTTGAGTTTAGAGAGTATTTTTCATTGTAGAAGTTTGAACTTATTTAAAGGAAAATCGTCGTTAGAATGTTTTGGTATAGTTTGAATAGAGAGAGATGAATTGAGTGGGCCGTTGGAAAGAGAGTGAATGGAATTTATAAAGAATTTATTAAATTGTGCAGCTATGCTGTCATTATTAGTAGAAGTTGAAGGAGTAGGTGTAGTTGGTTGACCTGGTTTGTGTAGTTTATTTATGGTGGTCCAAAATTTTCTGAGATTGTTGTGGTGCTGCTGATGAATTTTGGTGTAGTATCTTTTTTTGTCTAGTTTGATTTCTGACATGACCTGGTTTTGAAGTTGCCTGTAGTAGTCTAGGATAACTTCATTTTTGTTGGAATGCCATACTTTCCAGGCCTTATCTCTTTGTTTAAGTAGGTCTTTAATATTGTTTGTTAACCAAGGTGCATGGTTAGCCTTTACTCTGGTAGTCTACAGCGGGCTAAGCAGTTCGGTATACATAGAAAGGTGGAATTAAAATAGTGTAGAGCAGAGTCAAAAGTTTAGTGGAGTCCAGTAACAGAGTTGTAAGGCTAAGTTAAAGGTTTTTGAATTAATGTTTTTTGTAGCGAAATTGACTGTGGTAAGTATGTCTGACAGGGTTAATATGATGTCTTAGAAGGAAAGTAAGAATATGGTCACTGATGCAATCAGGAAGACAGCCAGATTTGAAGGCTGGAGAGGATTTGTTAGTTAGGACCTAATTAAGTATAGATTGCCTTTTGGTTACTTAGTCTATTTTAGTTGTTGCATGACCTGGATAAAGCCATGGAGGTTAATAACATTGGTAGGATTGTCAGCGATATATGAGTAACAATCAGTGTTGAAGACACCCATTAAGATAGTTTCCTGTGGGAATGTAAAAGATACCCAGTTAGGAATGTTTTCAGGTATGTTGGAATTGTTGTTGCAGGTAGCAATTACAGTTAGCTGCTTGTTGAAGCTGATTTCAAGTTTGGTGTATAATATCTCGACATTGTTGAAATGAAGAATGTTTTGTTGGATGGGTTGTGGTTTTACATTTTGTTTGTACAGTATGGCTATGCCACATCCACATTTGTTCTTTATGTCTTGTCTATTTATTTTGTACCCTGGAGGGAGAATTTCATTGTCACTAATCTCAGGTTTTAGCCATGTTTCAGTAAGTTCTGTGATATTGGGAGTGTATTGATATAGGCAAGAGTAAAGATCATGGACTTTATTGACTATACTCCTAAGACTCAAACTGAGAATCAGGAGGTTGGAGCCTATGGGGGAATTAGGAATTACAAAGATGGATAGTAGAACTGAGGGGGGGGGGGTTGTTGATGATCTCTTTTGGGTCCAGGGTTTGAATGAATATCACCACAGTGATGTAATTGCAGAGCAAATTGTAGTAGGGGTTTTGAGAACTTGGTTAAGAGTTTGATGCTTTTGAGGAATGTATGTGAATTTGAGAGAGTTTTAGTGTATCTTAGCAGGCAGTAACTTTTATATGATGTGTTATAGAAGTTAGGAGCACCTTTGAAGTTGTTAGTATATGGTTGGAGAGACTGATCATTAGTAACAGTAGAATATAGGAGAGATTTGTTTACTATATTTTGATATGAAGTTAAGTGGTTGGTGAGTATGAGAAGGGTGATGGTGATAGTGATAAAGAATGACGTATGTAGATGCTTGCATATGAGATAAGTAGTCATGGTTAGGGAGAAAAATAAAAGAAAATTTACAAAATTGAAAAGTTAGTAATATATGTGTATAGATGAATATTGTGGTTGGTAGTTATTGTGTTAGGGGTGGGTAGTCAGTGTCAAGGAAGGTAAAAGATGTCTTAGATGTACATGGGTGATGAGTTTCAATTGAAAGGTTGTGAGGCAGAAAACAATGTGGTGAATAGAAGAGTTGGACGAGCTAGAAGTATAGTTAATTGTGGTTAGATGCAGTGTATTATAAATTGCATAGATGAAGTAAGGTATGGAAAATGAGTAGAAGGTAACTGGTTAGACAGAGCTCATAGAATGGAAATAGATGATAGTAATGTAAGGAAGTTGTTATATATGGGGTGGGGGCGAAAGAGGTATGTTGTGTGTGATTGGTTAGTTTGCAATTGGGGAAGTTGTTGTATGGGTATAAAGTTAGGTGTACTGGAGGTGGGTGGAAATTGGAGGTAGGGTAGGGGAGTGGAGTGAGCCAGAGTGGGCAGGCCCAAATCTTAGTTGACTGCAAGGAAGAAAACAACTAATCTGTATGTAGTGGCAAATACAGTGAACATATTCCTGCACTATTAGTTGTGTGCAGAGAATCAACTAATCTGTAAGTAGTGGCAAATGCAGTGAAAAGATTCTTCCACGTAGTTGTGTGCAGAGTTATTTTTTATTATTTTTTTTTTTAATTAAAAAAGTTAGCAGGATGTGAGGGAGATGTATAGGACAGAGACTCAGTTAAGGTACCATTTATGGCAAGCAGAATAGTTTAAAATCTTAAGAAGAACTGTAATAGGGTAGAGAGTGGAGCAGAGAGGATACAAATGGTGCAAGATGTGTTAGAATTTGAAGTACAGAGAGCACCAACATGTGAATAAAATGACATAGGATGTCAGGGCAATTTGAAAAACAAGAAACACATGTGGGAAGAAGCGGTATCTATGTTTAAATGGGACAGAATTACAGTTCAAGTTAAAATAGGTAGAGAGGGGGTAGTATGGGAGATTTGGCTCAGTGATGTACAGCCAGTCATTAGCATCATATAAAAAACATATAGTTATTCCAATAACTAACATACATTAGTTAAGAAGGAAGTTATTTTGTGAGTCATAGCAACCGCTCTGTGGGGGATTATTGCAGATCCAAGGTGGTCAGTGGATGAACATAGCATTGTTCTGCTTTAATGAAGGTTACAGAGACTAGAAGGTAAGGATAGCCAGAGTGAGAGAGATAGTGTAGAACTCCAAAAAGTGCTTGAGCATAAACAATGAATGAATAATCACTGAACACACACACACACACACACACACACACACACACATACTCACACACACACACACACACACACACACACACACACACACACACACACACACACACACACACACACACACACACACACACACACAAATACATGCTGTAGGATTCCTTATTTTTATTTGCTCTCTTTCATCCTGCTTGCTGTTCATCATCAGCCTCCTCCCCATCAGTTGTCCAGTTCATTCCAAATCACTGGAGTCAGGGTCAACTTGTTGGCTGACCATTAGCTGAATTTTTTTTATTGTTATGCCCTAACTCCTGCATGCAAATTGTAAAGTGCTAGGGAGGGGCATATGATGGGCTGACAGTTGAGCAAATCCCCTTACTTCCACAAAGGGTGTTCCCGCCCCCTTCTGCAAAGGTTGTTCATAGGCTCATAGGTTTATAGATTAGTACTAGGTGAGACACCTGTGCACTGGTCCAGTAATTAAGGAGCCTCAATCCTCACCACTAGCACAAGTGAGGGACGTCCACATTGGGAGGATAACAAGTACACACACAGCAAATTACAATTTCCCTTAAGAGCACACAGAGATCACAGTCAGTCTGGGGCTGGTTTCTTCCTTTCTCTCCAGATCCCCAATAAGACTCCCTACTGGCACAGCTATAGGGTTCAGATCTTAGCCGAGTAGTCAATCCAAAGCCTCCAGTACCCTCTCTGTCCAACCAGTGATTCGTGTCCCTGCCCAAGTAGCTGGCACACACACACATGCACTTTGAGATATGAATTATATACAAACACACAGACACTCCTGAGGAAGGCTGGCACAGGTTCACTAGCTATACCCCCTTCTGCCTAGGCTATAAGGTAGTAATCACTATCACCAACTACTCTTACTGCCACTATAAAAGGCCCTTACCAAAGGGTGTCCAATTCTACTGTGCAATGTTATTATTATCTAAATGGTAAGTGTAATGAACAGCAAGGCTATTGGAGTGGCTTGTACAGTATCACCAAATGCATGCAAGTACTCTAAGAGCTTAAATTATCTCTAAATAAAACAGCCATAGTTGAACGGTTAAAATATTGAATGATAAATAAAAACACAAGACAATACTCATTAATTCAACATAGTGACAATAGAGAGTTCAGGAATCACAGAAAATACTTTAAAACAACATTGTAGGACAGTCTGACATAAGTATAGTAAACAACTAGACTAACTTTCCTATATTCCTATCTATCTCTAAGAGAAATACTAAGATCTAAATCCTACTTACAGAGCAAGCAAGTGCTGGTGAGTTGTTAACAGGTCTGAAGACAAATACAGAATGCCCTTCTTTCTTTCTTAGATAGTCCTTAAATTGATAATAGACATTACTGCTGAGTCATTTCAGATTACATCATTCTTGTCACTTCTAGTTTAGTTCCCAGGCTAACAGAACTCGAAATTTAACATGTCTTTGTGATCTGTAGCTGCCAGGAAGTCACAGCAATAAAAGACACTTTACATGTGAAACCTAGTAATTATCTCTTTCTTAAGACAATAGAAAGAAAATCCAGCTGCAGACATCCTGTCTCCAAGTTTGAGATCATACGCAGTTGTAAAATTCTTTACTTATCAGCTTTCTTCCAGCAGGGTGCACTGTGGCTACATTTTTGAAGCTCAGCACATAACACAGTTTTCTTACATTTGTCAAACAGGCAAGTGGATCATATTAATATTTACAAGGACATATAATTATTTACAAAATTCTATCTAGCTGGGCTGGCAGCCTCTCAGTTTATCACACTAGGCTAACTGCCTTTGTGGGCCATTTTAAACCTAGCCAATTACCCCATGTGAGAATCAAACCCTACTCCTTGTGTCTCCAAGGTAAACACCTTAACCATTATGCCAACCTCTTACTTCCACAAAGGGTGTTCCCTCCCGCTTCCACAAAGGGTATTGCCTCCGATGTCCACAAAGGGTGTTCCCTCTGAGGAGCCCTACCCATTGTCCTGAAGGGATATCACACTACCAAATGTACCCGCAAATGTGCACTACCATCTGCACCCCCTAACAGTAGGGGTGAACAGGCCATGCTACTTCACTCCTCCCCACTCATAACTGGCTTAGTGCCAGGACCTCCAGAATCCTGGTCACTTGTGTGACAGTTAGGAGTCCATCCCTCTACCTGATGAAGTCAGGATAGGATTCCTCAGATTTATTGATGTGGGAACTGTCAACATCATCTATGCAGATTAGTGGCTTGACTTAAAGATGTGCACTACATAGCCACATGCACTATTTAAAAAAGAATGCAGGGCAAAGCAAACAACTCCTCAGTGCCAGAATAACTAATCATATTATCCACTATACAGAATAATGAATAAATGAATAACTAAGCATATTATCTACTTTACAAAATAATTAATAAATGCTCATAATTAATCATATTATCCACTATACAAAATAATGAATACTCATAACTAATCATATTATCCACTATACAAAATAATGAATAAATGCTTGCAGCTAATCATATTATCCACTATAAAAATAATGAATAAAACAGTAACTAATCATGTTATCCACTGTACAAAATAATGAATAAATGAATAATTAAGCATAGGTTCATAGGTGTTTACTAAGCTAATAACCTAGCCATGCATCCCAAATCTCTGCCAAGTTCTGATACCCTTGAAAAATGTAAGCAGGGGCTTGGGGAGATGAAACATTTACAAGCAAGGGCCTGGGAGGTGAACAAATTACAGGCTGTCTGTGTCTATTAGAGACATAGATGCCAAACCAGGGATGCATTTCCTGTTCTCCATCTAATTGACCAAGTTGCACTTGATTGGGTTATGGAGGAACTCTGCTTCACATGGATGGGGACCCTTACCAGAGATGGGGTAATCTCTGGAATACATACCTCTCCCTCCAGGGGTTCACTTCTAAAGCTCAAAATTGCAAATCATTGAACTTTTAATTATCGAAGACCAGAGGACTGAAGACTTAAATATCAAACCTTATCAATGTAGATCACTGTACAGTGCAGAACAAGAACCTTACTGTTCTCTTCACTGAAGGGCAAATTTGGAGTTGGTATATTTAAGTATCAGGGGGTATGTGGGGCAAAGCCCCCCACATGAGGGAGTGCATGAGGGCTTGCTCCCTTCAGAAATGTGAAATAAGAGGTATTCATATTTTAGATTTTTTTTTATTTTTTTTGGTTCAATATTTCTAATCTTTGATCCTGTGGTCTTCAATAATTAGAGGTTTGATGATTTTGAAATTTTGAGGTTTAGAAGTGAAGCCCTCTCCAACAAGTCCTATTTATTTCACAGGCAAGGCTTATGTCATTAGAACAGGTAGTTATGGTGCTGTTTGTTTTGTGGGTATGCAGAAGGTCCCATCAGAGTAGAGTCTGACAATGCTCTGTATGTCAGGCATAGATCTCCCCTCAAAAGTCTGTAGGAGACAGAATGCAGGGACAAAGCCTTGAGATGGTCCCCACAGGACATTTTCTTAGGCCCTGTATTCTTTTAGTGAGGAACCTCTTTAGACATTTCAATTGTTGGATACGCCTGGTTAGATATATACAAAGGAGTTTCTGTACTCAATGATTGGTCTTATGAATGCCCAGTACAGGGGAACAATGACTTCCTTGGACTTAGATGCCATACCTTTGTTTATAAATTGCGCAACATAGAATGATTTCCTCACTACGGTAGACAAGTGATGGTCAAAGGCTAGATTACTATCTATGTGTGTCCCTAAGTCTCTGACTACAGGGGCAACTCATATTATCCACTATAGAAAATAATAAATAAAAGAATAACTAATCATATTATTAATTATACAAAATAATGAATAAATGTTCATGCAACAAGCATTAGCTTTACACAGATTTTAAAATGTTTTGATATTACTAGTGTAGTAATAGTAGAAGCTCTGTTATATATTTATTTTGCTTTTTTCATCTATATCTCATACTTTACAGGAGCAGCTGTCTGGACTAAAGAGCAATCAACGGGTAGCTTCATTTGCAGTTGTGAGAAGATTATGTATTCCTATGTATTCCTGCAAGATCTTAGCATCATTCACACTTTATAATCTGCTAGCTGTGTGTATTTTGAACTCTGTCTGGGCCCTTGATATTGTAGTTTCATTCACATTTGTGACATAACTGTGAGCTACTGCCAGATTTCAGCCTCATCATTTTGGGCAATCTGGTGCCTTAGACTGTGGTAGAATTGCCGTAGTAGGAGTATTGTAAAATCTGGTCTAGGATTGGTGTATCATTGTTTTTATAGCTGTTTATATTCCAGTTATGTTGCTAGAGCCTTATGTTCTGCTTAGCATTTGTCTGCTTAAAGTTGCATTCCAGTGTCTTTCTGTTTACTTTGCTATTGTCTTTCTCCTGTTCTGTCTGCCCCAGCCCCCAATGAGACCTTAAGCTAACATTTCTGAAATTCTAACCTGCCTAGGGTATTTGATCTGTAGCTCACAGTCATAGGATTAGAGCTCAATATTGTCTTTATTTGATTGTACCCCCTCTTCAGCTAATCTGCTTTTTTCAGCTTGAAATTTCCCCAGTCCTCTCACCCGTTTCCAATTGTGGCTTTAAAAGACTGTGTCTCATGGTAATCTGACTTCCAAAGTCCCTCCCTCTGCTCTGTTACCGCTATTGTCTGTTGTGTGAGCTATTTAAATATTTTTCCCACCCCTTGCTCTCCATAGATCAATAATACTGAGTGCCCACCCAGAAAATCTAAATTGCTCTTGAGTAAACCTCTTTTACTACAAATTTCTCCTACTCATTTTCCCAGAGAACCCATCCACTTGGTGCCCTCACTACACTGAGAGAGTCCTGAATTAATTGTGTTCCATCCTTGCAAGATAAAAGATTTATTTTTATATGTTGCACTTCAGTTAACAGTTTTAGAGTGCTGCTGCTTCATTTTTTGCTTTATTTGTTGATTTTGCCCTTTAAATCATTTTAAAGGTCCCTAGTACTTGGAAATCACCTTGACCAGGTAGTTTGTTTAAGTTGTTTTGTGGTAGCATACACTCACAAACAATCTTGTTTTTTATATTAAGAGGACTGGGATAGTCCATCTAGTGTCAGTAGGTAGTGGTCTGGTCTGTCTGAGTTGGTAAACTCATACAAAAATTGTAAATGTAGTTGTCTTATTTGCCAGAGGGCTTAGATGCTAGTTTCCTACATTTTAAGTGCCTGTATAAATTTGCGACATTTGAGCACCTCTGCTTATCCTGCAGTGGTGGTTAGTAGTACCCAGTATAGATGAGCACCAGTAACTCAGTGACTATAGAGCAACTACTTTGCATGTTAAGTAGCACAAAGCAGCTAGTCTGTGTGCTGGGGAGCACACTGCCCTATGAATTTAGTATTACATATCTTAGTCTAGTCTCTAGTCCCAAAAGAACCCTTAGTCAACCCACTATTAAGCTGTCATGCAATGCACCCTCGTACCTCACCTAATAAAGTATCTGACATCATAGATATAAACTTCCACAATTTTTCTGTAGCCAGTTTGGTAGATATGGGTGTATTTAAACAATGTCACAGTTGTGTAATGTTTACTGACAACCATTTAATTCTCAAAGAAGTAAATACAGCAAGTGAGAGATGTAGATATACAATGTCACTGGAGGCAAAATTCTCACATACACTCATAATAACAATCTGGTTGTCCGAAACACATGTTACACGCACCACACACATAGTATGTTACACACACCACACAGAGTACGCACCCCACATATAGACTTACTTATGCTGAGGCACTTAAATGCAATTTTCCCAAATGTCAAAGACCTCCCAGAAATTCCACCTGCAAAACTTATCCTTAGAAATCCTGAAAGCTCTCAACAGTAACAAAACCTAACACTGCAGATGCAGCCATACTCAGTAGATCCTCAACTACCAATCCCATAAGGCAAACCAATACACTATCCAGCACTTTATTCATAGGGGATTCCATTGTATGACATAGTGATTCTCAAATCACCAGGCTAAACAAAGAGAAAATAACAGTCTGTTGCCCATCAGCGGCCAGGATCCACCTGGTTACACATGCACTCAAGTCATTGCACTACAGCTACCAGTATGAACTTACCTAGACTACATGAAGAGATACATTATGAAGCTCTCGGGTTGTGTGTCACAGGCTGATATGTGTCTCGCACTGACCAACATTCTACCTTCACCAAGAGTGATACTACAATATGAACGGAAGATGATTGACTTTAATAATTGACTTAGTTTTTGGTGTCATTCTAGGGGGATACAACATTTGTTAGTGTAGGAGGATCTTGTTAACAAACCATGCTGGTTTAGTTATCCTCTCTAGACATTTGACTATTGACTAAAACGTTGTCCTGACTCACAGAGCTGTTTTCAGGTAATAAAAACTTGACAAACTTTAAAACACAGCAAAATCCATTCAAAAGGTGTTACTGGTCAATGCCATTAGTCTGAACAGGAAGCTTCTACTCCATCCAAGCTCTTCTCAGCTTGGAGAATGTGGACATCTGTGCAGTTACCAAGATATGGTGTAAAGCTGCAGAGAGTATCTGACAGTGTTAGGTTCTGATGCCTTCCACAAATTTAGACTAGCAGTGCTCAGGTGAGAACTAAAGCTGGAGGTGTCTCAATTTACATCAGTAACAAGCATACCTGTAAGGTAGTTAAACAGGCTGATACACTGGAGCTCCTTCACATCCAGATTATCATAGAAGTCCCGGACCATAGCCTAGAAACTAGAGGTCACCCTCTATGGCCCCTGAAACCCATTGCTCATACTTAGACCTATTAGAGAGACTTACAATTCAACCAAATATAATACTCATGGGGACTTTAATTATCCCATTATAAATTGGGAATCCTATACATTCCAGATATGCGGTGCAGAGACTCATAGACTATATAAACACACACAACCTGTACCAGTTAATGCATATGCCTACTAGAGGTACAATCATGTTGGAACTTGTGCTGACAAATATGGGAGAACCCTGCCCCCCATATCATGTCCTCTCTGGTAATGTCCAACCCCACAGCAGTCTCCTTCAAAATAAGAATCAATTCTGTAACCCATTCAACCCTTTGACAGTTAGAAATGCCCCCAAGGCAAACTACTTATTAAGTCATAACCTGTCAAAAGTTCAAGCTCCTCCAAACCCAGATAACACAGCACCCTATGAAGAATTAATAACAGAAGCTTTGTACAGCCATGTCAATGATTGTATGCAGGTTGCTGTGTCTACCAGAAGTAATCCCAAAACTAACTCATAAACAACCACCCTGGTGGAATCCAAAATTAAACAGGTTGTACAACAAGAGAAAGAAATATCATAGCTAAAATGAGGAAATGGAATACCAAAAAAAGATAAAATGAAATTCTCTCATCAAACTGAATAGACAATTAAGAGGACTAATTAAGTCCAACAAAGCAGATAGCCTTCTTTATGTCCACAACCTGAAAGGTTGCACAAAACAGTATGCCAAAATGTTGGTAAATGGAGCCAGATTTTAGGAAACAGAAGATATAACAAATCTTTGGGCTGACAAATTCAGCTCCAACTTTTCTCCCCTCTCATTCACAGCTACTCTCCCAAGGAATCCTATCTAACAGCACTCCTCCAAATATCAGTGGGGAGCAGGCCTTACTCTCCCAAGGAATCCTATCTAACAGCACTCCTCCAAATATCAGTGGGGAGCAGGCCTTACTCTCCCAAGGAATCCTATCTAACAGCACTCCTCCAAATATCAGTGGGGAGCAGGCCTTACTCTCCCAAGGAATCCTATCTAACAGCACTCCTCCAAATATCAGTGGGGAGCAGGCCTTACTCTCCCAAGGAATCCTATCTAACAGCACTCCTCCAAATATCAGTGGGGAGCAGGCCTTACTCTCCCAAGGAATCCTATCTAACAGCACTCCTCCAAATATCAGTGGGGAGCAGGCCTTACTCTCCCAAGGAATCCTATCTAACAGCACTCCTCCAAATATCAGTGGGGAGCAGGCCTTACTCTCCCAAGGAATCCTATCTAACAGCACTCCTCCAAATATCAGTGGGGAGCAGGCCTTACTCTCCCAAGGAATACTATCTAACAGCACTCCTCCAAATATCAGTGGGGAGCAGGCCTTACTCTCCCAAGGAATCCTATCTAACAGCACTCCTCCAAATATCAGTGGGGAGCAGGCCTTACTCTCCCAAGGAATCCTATCTAACAGCACTCCTTCAAATATCAGTGGGGAGCAGGCCTTACTCTCCCAAGGAATACTATCTAACAGTACTCCTCCAAATATCAGTGGGGAGCAGGCCTTACTCTCCCAAGGAATACTATCTAATAGCACTCCTCCAAATATCAGTGGGGAGCAGGCCTTACTCTCCCAAGGAATACTATCTAACAGCACTCCTCCAAATATCAGTGGGGAGCAGGCCTTACTCTCCCAAGGAATCCTATCTAACATCACTCCTTCAAATATCAGTGGGGAGCAGGCCTTACTCTCCCAAGGAATCCTATCTAACAGCACTCCTCCAAATATCAGTGGGGAGCAGGCCTTAGATGCAGTCTCCAAGGCCAAGAGTGCAGTATCGGTGGACCCTGATGATATCCCAGATACCTTCTAAATAACCTGAAATATGACATATCAGGGCTACTGAAGTCACTATTTCACCATAGCATCTGCACAACCTTTGGGCCATGTGAATGGAAGACCGCAATGGTCATTCCTCTCCACAAGGATGGACTATCAATGGATCCTGGGAACAACAGCACATTACTATGACTAGTCTCATATGCGAGAAAAGCCATACAAAAAATGACCATGGAAATGATTTAGAATGACATAGGAAACTTTCAGACACTGGACCCTACCAGTTTGGTTTTGTCTGAGGCAGGTCATGCCTACTGAACCTGGTGAACTTCTTTGAGAAGGTCACTGAGGCAATTGATGAGGGTAAAACCATGCATACTGCCTACCTTGACCTAGCAAAGGCATTTGATACAATACTCACTTGGGCATTGTAAACAAATTTGTGGAATCAGGCATAAACTCTTATGCAACTCAATGGAAAGCCAGCTGGCTTACAGACGGGACCCATGAAGTTAGGATTGGAGAGACCACCTCCATGAAGAGGCCAATCACTAGTGGAGTCCCCCAGGGCTCTGTGGTGGGCAAGCTTCTCTTTGGCATCTGTTTTTCAGAAGTCAAGGCCAATGTCAAGGGCCTTTGGTCTACCAAGTTTGCAGATGATTACAAGCTAGAAGCAATCACAAAAGCCCCCAAGATAGTAACATTTTACAGGTAGACCTAACACAGACAAATGACTGGTGCCAAAGCTATGGCTTAAAACTTAGTGCTAAGAAATGCATACTATTCTCTTTTGGGAAGACAGCCATCCAGGGAAACTACCTCATTGATAAAAGCCATCTAAAGGTAGACACAGCTGTCAGGGATTTCGGGACTCGTGTAGATAGTAACCTGGCTTTTGACTTACATCTGTATAAGGTAGTAAGAAAATCCTTCAATGCCACTTAGCTTATAAGTAAGAAGGTGGCATCTAGGTCTAGGGAAGTCATAATGCCACTGTACTAAACCCTCAACAGACCCATCAGTGAGTATAATGCTTCCTTCAGTATGTACCTGACCAGGCACATGCAACAAACAAACCGTCCACAGTTTCCTCACAAAAAGAATACAGGGCATAAATACAATGCCCTATACAGATCACCTTAAAGCCTTGTCTCTGTAATCTGTATAATACAGACTGCTGACAGCTGATTTATGACTGGCATACAAGGCATCCTTGGATCCTGCTCTGATGGACCTTTTCTATATCCACAAAATTGACACCAGCAGGCCTACTAGATCTAAGGATTTAAACTTTGCTTGGGACTCAAATAGGGCATGTTGAAGGGACAGGTATGTATCTTAGAGAATCTACACTCTCTGGAATAGGCATCCAGTCCAAGTAAAGCAGAGCCATTCCCTAACCTTGTTCAAGCACAACCTGGACCAATTAATGGGAAATCAAAAATTCACACCTGGTCTGATACCTGTGTCTCAGTTGGATTAGGCAGACATTAAATCATCAACTAACTATCATGCATCCCTTAAAATAATATCTAAGGTGCAATAACTCATGGGATCCATTTGGATTGCATGGCTAGGCTTATAAAGCCCCCATTAATCATTAGCCTAGCATTCACCTATGAACCTATGAAATTATTTTCACTGAAAGTAACATTTTCTGAAAGGCTGTATACCTGGGGATCTCTTGCATCACTTGATTACAAGCAGAGTGTCTCTTCAGAAGATAAAAATTATAAACAGGAGAAAGAATAAACAATTAAAACATTAAATGCTACAAGTTTTAGAAGGAAGTAATCACTTTTAAATTCAAGCTCAAGTTCTTCAAGTTCATTAAAGTGCTTAATTACTTGTCAATTTAAAAACATTAATAAATACTAATAGTATTGAAATTAAAAGACAGAATATTCAATCAAAGCTAAAAAAATTGTTTGGTACTTACAATATGAACCAAAGTGAAGAAGGAAGACCATACAGTAGACCCAGTCTAAACATTTTAGGCAATATCATGACAATATGTTTTTAATGCCTATATAAAAGCTCAGAGCACAGCAGACATCTTCACCCAACCTTGGCAGCAGGTGCCAAGTGTGTTGTCCTTAATTAACAAAATAACAAATACCCTGATTATGCAGAATGACCTTTGTGACCACCAACCTACACAGTTTGACCAAGCAGTACGTCTGCAACAGACAGTAGCTTCCAGAGACATGGAAGACCCAAATCATATGAAAAACAAGGACCAGTATTTAATTTTCAGACAGTAATGGCTAAGCAGAACTGGAACAAAGTGATAGCGACAAGCTATGTCAGTACGTAATGAAACTGTGCAGCCCTACACAAACTGTAATCAAGCCAGTCCTGAGTCCGGAACCTCCAGCCCTCTAGCAATGCAGTATTTAGTTGAACCTGACTTTTTCTGACCTCAACAGCATTAACATGCTAGGCCTGTCTGTTAAAAGACATTTTTCTTAGTTCTTGCAAATGTATATTCATTGCTTCATTGATGCTGTTTATCCATCTTAGCCTCTGTCTTCCCCTTCTTCTTTTTCAGTCTTTGATAGTTTACAGCATCAGTGTTTTCTACTGAGACTTCTGTCTTTGCATTATGTAGCTAAAGTATGTAAGTTTTAATTTTACTGTGATGTTTTCCAGTTAACAGTCTGTGTTTATTTCCATAAGTACTAACTGATTTGATGTTGCTGTCATTGGAATTCTCAAAACTTTTCTCCAGCACCTCATTTCATATGCATTCATTTTTCCAATTTGCTCTCACACAATCCATCTACCTCTTTGCTGGACATCCTCATTTCCTCTTACTTTCTTCCTGTCTGTCCCAAATCTTCTTTATCAGATTGTATTCTGTTTGTTTGCATGTGTCTGAACCACCGTAATCTGTTCTCTTTGATCTTTTCTACAATTGGAGCTACTTTGACTTCTGTTCTTATGCCCTAATTTCCTCATCTGTCCCACAGTGTGCATCTTACCACCCTTCTCAAGCACTTTATTTCCATCACCTCCAGCATCCTTATCTGCTCTACCTTTTCTGCCCACGTTTCTGTACCACTGGTTGTACCACAGTCTTGTACACCTTATTTTTCAGCTTCTTTGGCATTCTTCTGTCATAGACTACACCTGAAACTCTATGCTGCCCTTCTGATTCTAGCTTTGACCTCTTCATTTAGACTTCCCTTCTCCTCAACCAACCATCCAAGATACTTGAATCTATTAACCCATTCCACTGTCTTCCCTTATATCTCAATTCTCAGCTTCTTCTGATTTCCCCAGTTTGCTGCCATTACCGCTGTCTTACCTGTGTTTAGTGTCATCCCATGGGCCTTCAGATTTACATTCCATTCCCCTATCCTTTACTGAAATTGTTGCCAGGAGTCTGCCTGTAATGCCACATCGTCTGCATAGAGCAACTTTGTTGATATGTCCCCTCCAACCTGTCTGCTAATGTAGTCCATCACCAGTATGAACAGTTTGCTTAGAGCTGAAACCTGGTGTGCACCCACTCGCACTGGGAACCCCTCGGTGATGCCGACCACTGTTCATACTTGAATCATTGGGTCCTTGTACATAGCTGTACTAATTCCACCAATGTTTCTGGGACTTCAAACCACCCCAGTACTACCCAATTCAACTTTCTTGGGACATTGTCATGCTTTCTCCAAGTCTAGGAATGCCCAGTTGGACTCTTTCCTAATCTCTAGCTTCTTCTCAACTATCTCTCTCACTGTAAACAGCAGGTCAGTTATGCTGCACCCTGATGTGAATCTGAACTGCTCATCTCCCATCTTGTATTCTACTACTCTGTGTATCCATTTATCAGTCACCCTCTCCAGAACTTTCATACAATGTGCCATACGTTTAGTGCCTCTGTACTGCCCACAATTGTGGATGTCTCATATGTTCTTGTACAATAACACTAATATGCTTATTTCCAGTCATCTGGGATATGCCTTTCTCTCCACAATGATATGAGTGCCCTCAGGAGCCATTTTCCCCTATCTCACCCAGCATCTTTATCATATCTGATGTGATCTCATCTGAGCCTGCTGCTTTCCCTGACTTCATTTTTCTTAGTGCTGTTCTTACTTCTTCTAGGGTGGGCTCCTCCTCTTCTCTCATTGTAGGTTGTTTCTGGGGCAGTAGAGCTTCTGTTGGATTTTCTTCATTCAGAAGCTCCTGGAAGTACTCCTTCTATCTGCCTTTGATGTCCTGTGGACTGGTGAGCAGGTTGTTGCTGACATCCCTTATGAAGGGTGTCTATCTTCTTTATTTTTCTGTCTTTGCCTTGCAACCTGATATAGTTTCTTGTGCCACCTAATGAGTCACTTTCCAGAAGCTAGTAGACTGCCTCCAGTGCCCTGTTTTTTGCTATTGCAACTTCTTTCTTAGCTTCTTTGTTAGTCAACCAGCATTCCTTCCTAGCCTGGTCAGTCTTTTCTATCTCTCACTTTTTTCTGCACTCCTTTCTTTTGATGACTTCCTGAACTTCTGCGTTCCACCACCAGCTTTCCTTATGTACATTATTTCCATACCTGGTTAGGCCAAATATCAGTTCTGTGGTCCTCACACATGCTGGTTTGAGGCCATTCTTCTTCAGCTCCACCTAATTCCTTCTGTTCTTGGGGTGCTAGAGACCTGAGTAATTTCTTGAACTGTATGCTTTCTCCAGTCAACTTCCAGGTCTTTATCCTGGTCTCTGTTGACCTTAGAGCCTTCTCTGACCACTGCTTGCAGCTGATTGTGGAAATCAGGGGTTTATGCTTTGGGCCAACGGTTTCACTGGGGATAACTTTCGATCATGGATTATACCTCAGTGCCTTTTACTTACTTGGAGGAACTCTATCTGAGTTGCATGTTAGCTACTATTGTATGTGATCTTGTGACTGTCTGTCTTTCTGAACCATATGTTAGCTACTATCAAGTCTAGAACGGTTGCTCCTTCTTTATTCTGGTTTCCCCACCCATGTAGACCCAGGCAGATTTCATATCCTATTCTGTCTGTCCTGATATGCATACCAGGGTACATTAACATCAAACAGAATCCACAGGTACCACCAAGGACTGAATACCAGCAGTTTTCTATGAAAACACAGCTTTAATGAAAATGAATGAAAACCATATACACTCTAGGCATTAACGTCTCCCATCTACTACGTGAAAATATACACATGACACCCCCCCACCATGGTACATGATTACCAACGTAATAATGAACTGAATATGGAATGGACCGAGCCTCATAAATTATATGTGAACCATCCCTTTTATACTCCCTCTGCTTGGTGACTTGAGTTAATTACCCTTTTGGTGGTACCTGTGGATTCTGTTTGAAGTGATCTTTGATGCCTTGGTAAATATTTTACTTTATACCAGGGTACATTAACATACTATGCAAATGTGGGGTGCTTTTGGCAGCAGGTTAGACTGCACCTCACTGATGACAGAACCGGTTGCACTTGCCCTACTGCAAACTAAATAGGTATATATTTATTTTTTTGTTTACACATGTTTGCTGAGATGTTGTTTAGTTGTATAACCAACAGCATAGGCAGTTGTCATTATCCTCTCATATTAAGACAGCTGTTGGCATGCAGATGTGCTCATATAATTTATGAGGCTCGGTCCATTCCATATTCAGTTCACTATTATGTTGGTAATCATGTACCATGGTGGGGGGTGTCATGTGTATATTTTCTCTGTATTGGAAGTACTGAGGGAACACCATGGGCTAAGACCAGTCACAAGATTACACACCTATCATTGAGTACAATGCTCCCTTTGATATGTACCTATCCAGGCATATCCAACAACTGGAATGTCCCCAGAGGTTCCTCACTAAAAGAATACAGGGCATAATTAATTTGTCTTATGCAGACTGCCTCAAGGCCCTATCCCTGTATTCTGTCTCCTACAGGATTTTGAGGGGAGATCTATGCCTGGCATACAGGGCATTATCAGTCCCCACTCTGATGGACCTCCTGCATATCCACAAAACAAACAGTACCAGAATTACCCATTTTAAAGACATAAACCTTGCCTGTGATATAAGTATGACCTGCTGGAGAGATAGGTATGTATCACAGAGAATACCCCCATCTATGGAACAGGCTCCCCATCCATGTGAAGCAGAGTTCCTCCCTAATCCAATTCAAGTGCAACTTGGAAAATTGGATGGGAAACCGGAAAGTCATCCCTGGTTTGGCACCTATATCTCCGATGCAAACCGGTAACCTGTAAATGGCTCATCTTCCAAGCCAATGCTTACACTTATCAAGGGTATCAGAATTTACTAGAGAGTTGGGATGCATGGGTAGGCTTAGAAAGGCCCTTGTGGTCATTAGCCTAGTAAACACCTATGAACCTCATTGTGTAACTTTCTTTATGAATATAGGCTTTGCTATGCTCACATTTCCTGGCAATAAGCCTGAAAATGGTCCTTCTGGATCATTCTCTACACTGGCTAACAAATGGAAAATAAATGAAAATTAAATGGCCCTCATGCTGGTTGCTCATTTTAAGCTCTTTTTTTTCAGGAGTAGTTTGCATATGTGTAAAGCAAGTTGGAATACTTTACTGTCACTATATTTTTATGACAATGGAGCATTTGAGGTACACACAGTCAAATGGCTGTAATTGATGGGTACAAACACTGTTGGATTCATAAGTGTATTTATTTGTTATTGTCTTTCCCATTGTGGACTGGGTCATGGCTGGAAAGGGCCCATGGATTAGTTCACTTACCTGGTTGACAAAGTATAAATTAATAACTAAAATAAAAAAAAAATTATGAAAATGTTAACAAACAATTTTTGCTTTAGTAAACAATAAGTATAATTTACAACACTGCAGGTAAGTGTTTAATCAGGAAGCTAAGTCTAAAACCGTGTTGATTTATATGTGGTCCAAAAAGAAAATAATATGTGTGTGCATGGGGGGCATAGGTGAAAAACTGCCGAGGGTTCAAGGTTAACTTAATTTGCACTGGTGCTGTCTGGCAAAAAAAAAAAACAGAAAGTAAAACAGCTTTTAAAATCCAGTAGGACTCTACTCTGCTAGCTTATAAAGAGAAAGTATGGGAAACATACATAGCATTTAAAACCTTTAGCTCTAGAGAGCAATACTTCTTCTCTACTTGTCTTTTTCATTGTGCTGTGCTTTACCAACTTTGAAAGCTGGTAAAACACCACTCTCCTACACTTTTGGTAAAACACCACTCTCCTACACTTCTGGTAAAACACCTCTCCCCTACACTTTTGGTAAAACACCACTCTCCTACACTTCTGGTATAACACCACTCTCCTACACTTTTGGTAAAACACCACTCTCCTACACTTCTGGTAAAACCCCACTCCCCTACACATTTGGTAAAACACCACTCCCCTACACTTCTGGTAAAACACCACTCTCCTACACTTCTGGTAAAACACCACTCTCCTACACTTCTGGTAAAACACCACTCTCCTACACTTTTGGTAAAACACCACTCTCCTACACTTTTGGTAAAACACCACTCTCCTACACTTTTGGTAAAACACCACTCTCCTACACTTTTGGTAAAACACCACTCTCCTACACTTCTGGTAAAACACCACTCCCCTACACTTTTGGTAAAACACCACTCTCCTACACTTTTGGTAAAACACCACTCTCCTACACTTTTGGTAAAACACCCCACTATACACTTTTGGTAAAACACCACTCTCCTACACTTTTGGTAAAACACCCCTCTCCTACACTTTTGGTAAAACACCCCTCTCCTACACTTCTGGTAAAACACCCCTCTCCTACACTTTTGGTAAAACACCACTCTCCTACACTTCTGGTAAAACACCACTCTCCTACACTTTTGGTAAAACACCACTCTCCTACACTTCTGGTAAAACACCACTCTCCTACACTTCTGGTAAAACCCCACTCCCCTACACATTTGGTAAAACACCACTCCCCTACACTTCTGGTAAAACACCACTCTCCTACACTTCTGGTAAAACACCACTCTCCTACACTTCTGGTAAAACACCACTCCCTACACTTTTGGTAAAACACCACTCTCCTACACTTCTGGTAAAACACCACTCTCCTACACTTTTGGTAAAACACCACTCTCCTACACTTTTGGTAAAACACCCCTCTCCTACACTTCTGGTAAAACACCCCTCTCCTACACTTTTGGTAAAACACCACTCTCCTACACTTCTGGTAAAACACCACTCTCCTACACTTTTGGTAAAACACCACTCTCCTACACTTCTGGTAAAACACCACTCTCCTACACTTCTGGTAAAACCCCACTCCCCTACACATTTGGTAAAACACCACTCCCCTACACTTCTGGTAAAACACCACTCTCCTACACTTCTGGTAAAACACCACTCTCCTACACTTCTGGTAAAACACCACTCTCCTACACTTTTGGTAAAACACCACTCTCCTACACTTCTGGTAAAACCCCACTCTCCTACACTTCTGGTAAAACCCCACTCCCCTACACATTTGGTAAAACACCACTCTCCTACACTTCTGGTAAAACACCACTCCCCTACACTTTTGGTAAAACACCACTCTCCTACACTTTTGGTAAAACACCCTTCTCCTACACTTTTGGTAAAACACCACTCTCCTACATTTTTGGTAAAACACCACTCTCCTACACTTTTGGTAAAACACCCCTCTCCTACACTTTTGGTAAAACACCACTCTCCTACACTTCTGGTAAAACACCACTCTCCTACACTTTTGTAAAATACCACTCTCCTACACTTTTGGTAAAACACCACTCTCCTACACTTCTGGTAAAACACCACTCCCCTACACTTTTGGTAAAACACCACTCTCCTACACTTTTGGTAAAACACCACTCTCCTACACTTCTGGTAAAACCCCACTCCCCTACACATTTGGTAAAACACCACTCTCCTACACTTCTGGTAAAACACCACTCCCCTACACTTTTGGTAAAACACGACTCTCCTACACTTTTGGTAAAACACCCTTCTCCTACACTTTTGGTAAAACACCACTCTCCTACATTTTTGGTAAAACACCACTCTCCTACACTTTTGGTAAAACACCACTCTCCTACACTTCTGGTAAAACACCACTCTCCTACACTTTTGGTAAAACACCACTCTCCTACACTTTTGGTAAAACACCACTCTCCTACACTTTTGGTAAAACACCACTCTCCTACACTTTGGTAAAACACCACTCTCCTACACTTTTGGTAAAACACCACTCTCCTACACTTTGGTAAAACACCACTCTCCTACACTTTTGGTAAAACACCCCTCTCCTACACTTTTGGTAAAACACCACTCTCCTACACTTCTGGTAAAACACCACTCTCCTACACTTTTGGTAAAACACCACTCTCCTACACTTCTGGTAAAACACCACTCTCCTACACTTTTGGTAAAACACCACTCTCCTACACTTCTGGTAAAACACCACTCTCCTACACTTTTGGTAAAACACCACTCTCCTACACTTTTGGTAAAACACCACTCTCCTACACTTCTGGTAAAACACCACTCCCCTACACTTTTGGTAAAACACCACTCTCCTACACTTTTGGTAAAACACCACTCTCCTACACTTTTGGTAAAACACCACTCTCCTACACTTTTGGTAAAACACCACTCTCCTACACTTTGGTAAAACACCACTCTCCTACACTTTTGGTAAAACACCCCTCTCCTACACTTTTGGTAAAACACCCCTCTCCTTCACTTTTGGTAAAACACCACTCTCCTACACTTCTGGTAAAACACCCCTCTCCTACACTTTTGGTAAAACACCACTCTCCTACACTTCTGGTAAAACACCACTCTCCTACACTTTTGTTAAAACACCACTCTCTTACACTTTTGGTAAAACACCCTTCTCCTACACCTTTGGTAAAACACCACTCTCCTACACTTTTGGTAAAACACCACTCTCCTACACTTTTGGTAAAACACCACTCTCCTACACTTCTGGTAAAACACCACTCCCCTACACTTTTGGTAAAACACCACTCTCCTACACTTTTGGTAAAAGACCACTCTCCTACACTTCTGGTAAAACACCACTCTCCTACACTTTTGGTAAAACACCACTCTCCTACATTTTTGGTAAAACACCACTCTCCTACACTTTTGGTAAAACACCCCTCTCCTACACTTTTGGTAAAACACCACTCTCCTACACTTTGGTAAAACACCACTCTCCTACACTTTGGTAAACACCCTCTCCTACACTTTTGGTAAAACACCACTCTCCTACACTTCTGGTAAAACACCACTCTCCTACACTTTTGGTAAACACCACTCTCCTACACTTTTGGTAAAACACCACTCTCCTACACTTCTGGTAAAACACCACTCTCCTACACTTTGGTAAAACACCACTCTCCTACACTTTTGGTAAAACACCACTCTCCTACACTTCTGGTAAAACACCACTCCCTACACTTTTGGTAAAACACCACTCTCCTACACTTCTGGTAAAACACCCCTCTCCTACACTTTTGGTAAAACACCACTCTCCTACACTTTTGGTAAAACACCCTCTCCTACACTTTTCCTAAAACACCACTCTCCTACACTTTTGCTAAAACACCACTCTCCTACACTTTTGGTAAACACCCCTCTCCTACACTTTTGGTAAAACACCACTCTCCTACACTTCTGGTAAAACACCACTCTCCTACACTTTTGTAAAATACCACTCTCCTACACTTTTGGTAAAACACCACTCCCCTACACTTTTGGTAAAACACCACTCTCCTACACTTTTGGTAAAAGACCACTCTCCTACACTTCTGGTAAAACCCCACTCCCCTACACATTTGGTAAAACACCACTCTCCTACACTTCTGGTAAAACACCACTCCCCTACACTTTTGGTAAAACACGACTCTCCTACACTTTTGGTAAAACACCCTTCTCCTACACTTTTGGTAAAACACCACTCTCCTACATTTTTGGTAAAACACCACTCTCCTACACTTTTGGTAAAACACCCCTCTCCTACACTTTTGGTAAAACACCACTCTCCTACACTTCTGGTAAAACACCACTCTCCTACACTTTTGTAAAATACCACTCTCCTACACTTTTGGTAAAACACCACTCTCCTACACTTCTGGTAAAACACCACTCCCCTACACTTTTGGTAAAACACCACTCTCCTACACTTTTGGTAAAACACCACTCTCCTACACGTTTGGTAAAACACCCCTCTCCTACACTTTTGGTAAAACACCACTCTCCTACACTTTTGGTAAAACACCCCTCTCCTACACTTTTGGTAAAACACCCCTCTCCTACACTTTTGGTAAAACACCACTCTCCTACACTTCTGGTAAAACACCCCTCTCCTACACTTTTGGTAAAACACCACTCTCCTACACTTCTGGTAAAACACCACTCTCCTACACTTTTGGTAAAACACCACTCTCCTACACTTCTGGCAAAACACCCTTCTCCTACACATTTGGTAAAACACCACTCTCCTACACTTTTGGTAAAACACCACTCTCCTACACTTCTGGTAAAACACCACTCCCCTACACTTTTGGTAAAACACCCCTCTCCTACACTTTTGGTAAAACACCCCTCTCCTACACTTTTGGTAAAACACCACTCTCCTACACTTTTGGTAAAACACCACTCTCCTACACTTTTGGTAAAACACCCCTCTCCTACACTTTTGGTAAAACACCACTCTCCTACACTTTTGGTAAAACACCCCTCTCCTACACTTTTGGTAAAACACCACTCTCCTACACTTCTGGTAAAACACCACTCTCCTACACTTTTGGTAAAACACCACTCTCCTACACTTCTGGTAAAACACCACTCTCCTACACTTTTGGTAAAACACCACTCTCCTACACTTCTGGTAAAACACCCTCTCCTACACTTTTGGTAAAACACCACTCTCCTACACTTTTGGTAAAACACCACTCTCCTACACTTTGGTAAAACACCACTCTCCTACACTTTTGGTAAAACACCACTCTCCTACACTTTTGGTAAAACACCACTCTCCTACACTTTTGGTAAAACACCACTCTCCTACACTTCTGGTAAAACACCACTCTCCTACACTTTTGGTAAAACACCCCTCTCCTACACTTTTGGTAAAACACCACTCTCCTACACTTCTGGTAAAACACCACTCTCCTACACTTTTGGTAAAACACCACTCTCCTACACTTCTGGTAAAACACCACTCTCCTACACTTTTGGTAAAACACCACTCTCCTACACTTTTGGTAAAACACCCCTCTCCTACACTTTTGGTAAAACACCACTCTCCTACACTTCTGGTAAAACACCACTCTCCTACACTTTTGGTAAAACACCACTCTCCTACACTTTTGGTAAAACACCACTCTCCTACACTTCTGGTAAAACACCACTCTCCTACACTTTTGGTAAAACACCACTCTCCTACACTTTTGGTAAAACACCACTCTCCTACACTTCTGGTAAAACCACTCTCCTACACTTTTGGTAAAACACCACTCTCCTACAGTTTTGGTAAAACACCGCTCTCCTACACTTTTGGTAAAACACCACTCTCCTACACTTTTAGTAAAACACCACTCTCCTACACTTTTGGTAAAACACCACTCTCCTACACTTTTGGTAAAACACCCCTCTCCTACACTTTTGGTAAAACACCACTCTCCTACACTTCTGGTAAAACACCACTCTCCTACACTTTGGTAAAACACCACTCTCCTACACTTTTGGTAAAACACCACTCTCCTACACTTCTGGTATAACACCACTCTCCTACACTTTGGTAAACACCACTCTCCTACACTTTTGGTAAAACACCACTCTCCTACACTTTTGGTAAAACACCCCTCTCCTACACTTTTGGTAAAACACCCCTCTCCTACACTTTTGGTAAAACACCACTCTCCTACACTTCTGGTAAAACACCCCTCTCCTACACTTTTGGTAAAACACCCCTCTCCTACACTTTTGGTAAAACACCACTCTCCTGCACCTGGTAAAACACCACTCTCCTACACTTTTGTTAAAACACCACTCTCTTACACTTTTGGTAAAACACCCTTCTCCTACACCTTTGGTAAATCACCCCTCTCCTACACTTTTGGTAAAACACCACTCTCTTACACTTTTTTCATATTTTTCTGTAACTAGTAGTACATGGAACAGCTAAAGCTACATGCACTACACAGAATTATGATCAGGTCACATAACCCTTTTATTATATATTCTTAAGATGGATACAAAGATTTACTCTTAAGATGATTTTCTTTACATTATTGTGTCAAAGACATAATAAGCTGCTATGACTGATGTCAGAATCACAAACTCTATAGTATGTCCTAACATATTGTAAAGATCTCCGAGAACATATTGTGGTGAAAAATCAGCTGTGAGACATTATCAGCTGTCCTCTAAAATGGTTCTGTCTCAAATATATCTGGTGTAAAGTTTACATAATTGGTGAGAACTGAAAGATAAAGGACACAATAAGACAAATTCTTTCAGAGAGTTTCATTAGTGAAGCAATTGTAGCTACTATTCTCTTACCACTGTGGTTCGAGATGTCTCCCCTTGAGCACGGGACACAAGCAAAGCAACAATTTAATGCCCCTTGTTTACTGGCCCTTCGATATCCTGGAGTGCAACTTTCACTGCAGACAGATCTAGGAACCTGCAAACCAAGTAATAAACACAGTTACACATTTGTAATCGATAAGATTATTACCGCTGACAGTGTCATCAGCCTGCGACTATTGAGATTTGAATTCTAATCTTCTGAGGATCATAAGGCAAGCACAAACTTCTGCAATCAAACAGGAAGCTGTTGTAGGAATAGAAAACAATTTTCTAAACCATTTTGCAAATATTTTGAGGTGTATTTGTATGTTAACGAAAATATTATCAACAGATGCATTTAAAAACAAATATAACACAAGGGAGCAGTTACTCTTATATTATTATGCAATGACCCAGCTCCCATTTCCCATCTTTTGAGTCAGATAGGTTAGCCCTGATATACAGTTTGTGGAACTCTGTAAAATGTAACACATTCTATTTTTTTCCAGTCTAATCCAATGTTTTCCAGGTCAGTGGCACATTGACAGGGTATTTGCTTAGGCCGAAGTACCAATGTTAAAAATGAGCCCAAGCATTATATGTGCAACAAATAGATTAAATAATTTGTGCTGGTTGGCTCCTCCTCCTCGAATGATTTGCTTACTTTCCACAGGACAGCTTCTAAGAGCAGAAAGTGTTTTAAATTATGATAAATTGTGATAAGTGCTTATTGTAGGAAAAATGCTCTCCAGTAAAAGCAGAATCAAAAGCTAATCAGTTGGAAGCCATCATGTACTCCTGCTTGTAGGTGTAGATAGAAAGTTAATTAGAAATACCTCAGATCCAGATTATCATGTCATCATTCCTATTCAGATTCAACTCTCTTATTTGAGGTGGGGACAAGAAATGTTCACAAAGTGATCATTAGAGGAGATAACCAGATGAGCTGGTGGTTGGAATCTGTCAAAATATCACCAAAGAGAAAAGCATTTAGATGTGGGTACAGATTCAGTAAACCCTACATGGGCATCTAAAAGCATGTGCACATTGTGGCTTGATGCACACAGGATAGCACTCCATTTTGTGTTCATCAAGCAGCTCTGCACACCATGTAGAGCCACACTAACATGGTAAACATTGTGGCACACTAATCACATCATAAGCAGCTTAACTGTATGCTAATCAACCAATCCAAGATGGAGGAGCTATTCAACAAGCTATAAAGGAACCATGGAGACTCAGAGCTGGTTTTCCATGTGAATTCCAAAACCTATTGGACTGCAGCCATGGAAAGGAGTCTACGCAGAAAGAATGTTAGGGGCCGTTGTTACTTTAATTCATGTGTATGTGCAGCAGGTCCACGTCTATGCTGCTTCTAACAGACCACTTCTATGAAGAAGGGTTTTTAGACCCTGTTTAACTTATCACAATCTGCATGAAGTGGATATTATACAGTGCTACAGGGTGGATAGACACACACTACAGGAACTCTGCAACCTCTGTTGTCCTCAACTGAGAGCAAGGACAAACCAAGGGGAACCAATACCACTGGAGACTATGGTATGTGTAGCATTTATAATTTTAGCTGCAGAAACCTTCCAGAGATCAACAGGGGACATGCTGGGGATGTCAGAGGCATCAGCATACAGGATCCTCCATCAATTCCTGAATGCTATGCTCCAACATGCCATTGAATACATATATTTTTACCATACAGCTGAAGACAGAGCCAGAACTATGCATGAGTTCTACCCTGTAGCACACTACTGTAATGTCCTGGGTGCCACAGACTGTACACATGTAGAAATCAAAACATCACCCATTGACCAGGGAAGGGCATGGAAATATAGAAAGGGCTATCACTCTATTAACTGCCAGGTCATGTGTAATGCTAAGGGAATCATCCTGAATGTGTGTGCTGGCAACCCAGGCAGTTACCACGACTCACATTTCTGGCACAACTCTCAACTGTGTGAGATGTTTACTAAGGGGTATATCACACATTGTCATTTACTGGAGGATGCAGGTTATGCACTGGAACCATGGTCAATGATACCCATCAGAAATGCACACATACCCACCAAAGAATGCTATAATGAGTCACATGCTCAAACAACAAATATCATAGATTATGTGTTTGGGCTGCTGAAGTTGCATTTCTGGTGCCTAGTTACTAACTGGGGAGCTCTGCAGTAAAATCCCATGAATGTGCTGAAATATTCACCATCTGTGCCATGCTCCACAACATTATCCTGAGAAAATAGCTTCAGCAGGAACTGCAAGGGGAAGGGCCATACATCCCGCCACCACTGGCAAGGTCACCACAGCCATACGTAAGTGAGGAGTCAGAGGGTGAATCAGCACCCCCTGTGGATATAGGTGGACATAGATGTGCACAATATGGCTTCTCGCTGGCCAACAGGCAACAGATAGCACACATGCTCACCACCTAAGGGGCTAAAACCTTCATCCTATGCACATACATACAGTAGCATTTATGCCAGAAAATACAACCTTTACTTACCCATGTAATGGTTGTGTACTGCTAGCATCAGACAGAGTCAGCCCTGAACTAAAACTCTTTCTACTGCTGGATTTCCTAGGTAAGTGCTGAACCTGGAATCAAAAAATAAATATCTAATAATACTAATGACTGGCATATCCTTGCATACTGTTACTTTGTAATGTAAGTAAATATAAGGTGGGTGAGGTTTACAGCAATTACATCTAGATTTGACAGTGCTGCCTTATGTGACTACATGTGTCCTCTATCAACTAATAGGCCTTACATCTAAAATGTGCAGCTTTTCACTGAATGTCCACATTTTGCTCTCATACATTTGTAATGGAAACCATCAAAGAGTGGCGTTAGAAATTAATGATACTCATTTAATTTTCCCACATCATATCCCTGAGAACAAACAAAAATAGCGTTTCTCCCTGGGCATCCGCTGAAAAAGGACCTGCGTCCAGTCAGAATTTCCCGGTAAACAAATGTAAATAAATAAAATAGTAATACAAAACCTGTTATTCCATAAATAGTTTACATTTGTAAAACCACAGTGTTTAAAAACTCTCCCCATTGTTGGACCTTTGTCACTTGTATTTATGTCTTGGTCCAGCATTGTTGGTCTACGTGGTTTGGAGGAATGTACACATTACAAAAACCTGTAAGAAAGCAGTAGAATTTGCAAAACAGCATCACAATCACAGATATTCTAAGAACTAAGTCAGCTATGTACCCTGTGCATCAGACAAATGACTTCTGTATCCCTGAATCCAAAAGATAAAAAACCGGGATATGGCACAGTTATCATCACTTGCACATGATTTTGTGTGGGGAGGCAGGCAGCCTAGACTGACACAAAAGGTAGTGAGTGTGTGTGAGTAAGTAAGAGAAACAGGCAGACATTTGATTAAAGTATCAAATGGCCACTGAGACAGAATTAGCTATAAGCCTCATGACTGACCCATGTAACTGTTATGTGTATGTGTCTGTTTGGGCACTCCATGTGAAATTGGTGTGTCATTGCATGCTAGCTCTACATCTTGGTAAGTCAGACAGGTGTGAGCCATGCATGGTAGAAGTGACAGTTCATTGTAGTCATCCCTGACCCCGAGATCTGGCTCTGCCAGGAGTTGCACTGGCATGTCCAAACCACTGTCAGATGCACTATTGCTACCTGAATGCAACTGATGTCTTCCAGACGAGGTCTCCTCATGAGTATGCCCAGGGCCACAACCTCATAGCCTGCCACATCTGGGTGTGGACACCTCAACCACTGATGGAGCAGTGGAAGTAGTGCCGCTATGGGAGCATGATCGGGCACGGCCACATTGCCTAACTTCAGATGATTGGCTGACTTATGGACATATGGATATCATCTCCCTCCCAGCAGACATTCCATCACATATACCGTCCATTCCAGCATGTCATTCATCCAATCCACTGAATCGGCAACACAGTGAACCTAGTCAATAATAAGAAATAAGAAATAAATAATAAATAAGCAATTTCTCACCAAAGCAGCAAAGATTTCAATAGCAAATTCCCACCTTATCTCCACCCTACTTTATGCCTCTCCAATATATACCAACCTAAGGCAATGTGATCTAAACAAGCTAGAGACCTGCTACAACAAAATCGCCAAATTCACCACAGGGGCATCCTACCATAGTTACCACTGTCTCTCACTTGCTGAACTGGGCTGACTTGAACTCCCTCACCTCCTTCAGTGGTATCAACTCTCACTCACCCACAAACTAGTAAACCATCCACTAAATGTCCCATCCCTCCAGAATCTACTCCAACCCTATCGCACCACCAGACCACTAAGATCCAGCAGCAAAAATCACTTGCAGATCACTAAAGCCAATAACTCTGCTGGTGAAGCACTATTCTCTTACACCATAGCCAAATTATGGAACTCACTCCCACCCACAATTACCTCCATACCATCATGCACCCACTTCAAAACTTTACTAAAAGCAACTAAAACATGCTGGCTATGCCCTTGCAACTCCCACTCTAATATCATCCACCCCATCCAACCACTACCTTTCTTTCCACTCCACCAACTACCTTGATTATAGCAAGCTCAGATGATCATAAGCCAGTACTTATTATACAGCATGAACTTCTTCTTCTTGTAACATTTGTTAATGTCTGGTATGCACTTCACAGATAAAGATTCTAGTTGTCTACTGATGTACTATGTTCTTCATCTGTAAATATGTTGTAAGTAATTGCTATGTAAATTGTTATTCACTATGTAATCTAATGTATATACTGTCTGTTTAATTTAACTGTGGAGCTTTTCTCCCCGGGCCTCCACTGAAAATGGACCTACGTCCAGTCGGACACTCCCGGTCAACACATTTAAATAAATAAATAAATAAATAAATAGTCATGGATGTCAGCCTGTACCACATCTACAACCTCAAGCATTTCCTCAGAGGCCCTATTAGAACATGCCTGTGCCTCCATTACAGCTCTAAACATACATCAAGTGGCATGGAAAGACACATCTGGATCAAGAGGAAGATGGATAGCAGGCTTCCTCTGAGCAACTCTAACAACCCTTCTACATGGCACCTCACCCACACTTTGGCTACAGCCAGAGCCAACAGGCATTAAAGCCACAGTAACAACACTGCCATGATCAAGTGTCTCACCTTCAAACTGTCCAATATCTGAGGGCTCACTGGAATGGGTTTGCGTAGGCCTACTGGCTGTGTCCGATGGAATTACATGGGCTGGCTAAATGTCACCCTCATTTGCAGATTCAACCTCTGCACCCCCCAACTCTGCCTGTGCTTGGCCACCATCATCATCAGAGTCTGCCTATTCTCTGACATCAGCTGGTAAGAGTCCTGCACTTCCATTTTCAGGATCGCATGTGATAATAAGCAACAGACACAGGAAAGAAATGAATAGCTACACTTACAATTTACTACATGTTAACAAACTAACACTGATGCCACTATCACAGATGCTACATCAGGGCATGCACAGTCCTGTCACCCACCTCACACATAACAGATAAATGAATATTTCTGTGAAATGCTCATCAGCACTGTAACACTGATGCCATTATCACAGATGCTACAGCAGGGCACTCACAGTTCTGTCACCCACCTCACACATAACAGATAAATGAATATTTCTGTGAAATGCTCATCAGCACTGTAACACTGATGCCACTATCACAGATGCTACAGCAGGGCATGCACAGTCCTGTCACCCACCTCACACATAACAGATAAATGAATATTTCTGTGAAATGTTCATCAGCACTGTAACAATGATGCCACTATCAAAGATGCTACAGCAGGGCATGCACAGTCCTGTCACCCACCTCACACATAAGAGATAAATTAATATTTCTGTGAAATGCTCATCAGCACTGTAATACTGATGCCACTATCACAGATGCTACAGCAGGGCACACACAATCCTGTCACCCACCTCACACATAACAGATAAATGAATATTTCTGTGAAATGCTCATCAGCACTGAAATAAAAGTATTTGGATGACCATGTGCAGATGACTTCACTCATGCTATGGACGATGGTCCTGGAAGAATTTAAGCAAAATGTAAGGACACCATCATCACAATAACACATATGGAAAACATGTTGGCCTTTATATCTATATTAACAATACATTTAACTGAAACCTGGATGACACGTCCACTCCAAGCCCATTGATAATGAACCAGAATGTGTTGTTAACTGTATCAATGTATAATTAGCCCCCCTCAAAAAATAATTATTAAACCAACTTAACTATTGCTTTCAATATTTTACTATACAATAAATATTTAAAAATTGACAGAGGTAAGCCTGCCTGAAAGCTCTTACTGGGACATATTTGTCCTCCCTGAAAAAGCAGCGCCAACATCAATCACATGCTGCTGTGCACTGTCCACTGAGCTCTCCAGATCCCTGACAGTGGAGAGAAACTCTTCATTTGGTCCAACATCAATCTCTTGCTGCTGTGCACTGTCCACTGAGCTTTCCAGATCCATGACAGTGGAGAGAAACTCTTCATTTGGTCCAACATCAATCTCATGCTGCTGTTCACTGTCCACTGAGCTCTGCAGATCCCTGACAGTGGAGAGAAACTCTTCATTTGGTCCAACATCAATCACATGCTGCTGTGCACTGTTCACTGAGCTCTCCAGATCCCTGACAGTGGAGAGAAAATCTTCATTTGGTCCAACATCAATCATATGCTGTTGTGCACTGTCCACTGTGCTCTCCAGATCCCTGACAGTGGAGAGAAACTCTTCATTTGGTCCAACGTCAATCACATGCCTGCTGTGCACTGTCCACTGAGCTCTCCAGATCCCTGACAGTGGAAAGAAACTTTTCATTTGGTCCAACATCAATCACATGCTGCTGTGCACTGTCCACTATGCTCTCCAGATCCCTGACAGTGGAGAGAAACTCTTCATTTGGTCCAACATCAATCACATGCTGCTGTGCACTTTCCACTGAGCTCTCCAGATCCCTGACAGTGGAGAGAAACTCTTCATTTGGTGTCAGTGGTGGATCTGTTGCAGGCCCCCTGTCCAAGTAACCAGCTGTCCATGGGCCTCTGCAACTGCTCTCCTTGGGGCCAGTGAAACCATGTCAGTGGCCCTATGATGCACTTGATCATATGTCCTGCTGTGTCTCCCAACAGCATTCACATTGTTCACTATTTGGTTCTAAATTTGCATTCTTCCAGACATATCCCCACAACTTCTCTCAAGCAGAAAGGCACTATGTTGCCAAAATGCTTGCACAATCATGTCGTTTTTCTGAGTCACTGAAGGGGGGTTTGTGGGGATCAGGATGCTTGTGTTCCATAGTCCTAGCTTACATAAAACACAAAAAAAGGATACTACACAAATAAAAGTCCTGCTTAGATGTAACACATTTATTTATTTATTTTATTTTATTTATTTATATTTGTTGACCGGGAGTGTCCGACTGGACGTAGGTCCATTTTCAGTGGAGGCCCGGGGAGAAAAGCTCCACAGTTAAAATAAACAGACAGTAGTTACATTGGATTACATAGCGATTACCAATTTACATACCAATTACTTACAACATATTTACAGATGAAGAACATAGTACATCAGTAAACAACTAGAATCTTTGTCTGTGAAGTACATAGCAGACATTAACAAATGTTACAACAAGAAGTTCCTGCTGTATAATAATAAGTACTAGGCTTATGAGCATCTGAGCTTGCTATAATCAAGGTAGTTAGTAGAGTGGAAAGAAAGGTAGTGGTTGGATGGGGTGGGTGATATTAGAGTGGGAGTTGCAAGGGCAAGTGCTATTATGCAAACTGTCCCAAAACTATTTTTAAGCAATTGGCAGTCACTTCTACCTATGGCCAGCATTCACTTAGAGGTGTCTATGGGCCATCCTAAAAGGCTAACACCCCTGTGGCATTGACAATATTGGACATTTACATTTCGCTGACATAACAATAGAAAAGTGTTAAGAGAACAGCTGTAACATTAATACTTGTAATGAAAGTTAGTAAGGCTGTCATGTGAGAAAGGAAAATGTCCTGGCAAAAAAGCCCATGCCATCAGTAAACTTCTAATAAGTCCATACAGATAAAAGTAGCATTTACTTATATATATATATATATATATATATATATATATATATATATATATATATATATATATATGTGTGTGTGTGTGTGCGTGTGTGTGTGTGTGTGTGTGTGTGTGTGTGTGTGTGTGTGTGTGCGTGTGTGTAATGTAAACTATTTTTTCTAGTAACATCTGAACAAATCCAGTATATAACTGAAAAATGCAACCATACCTTATCAAGATCATCAGACGTCTGTACAGATCAATCCAAAATAATAGCAATCTTCTTCTATGTTATTCACATAAACAAGTCTCCTCTCCTTCAGGTTCTCTAGCTACATGGTTCCCTTGTTATAGTGTAGATTCAGGGATGTGAGCACGGTGAAGATGCAAATGAGGTGTGAACTCATTAGAACTGCTGAATCCCAAATTCTTGGCTCTGTGTATCAGAAACATAGTGCATGCACTCCCTCAGTGTTTGTTGTTAATGGATTGCAGCTGTGAATGAGTATTGGTTGAGAGAAGGTAAAAAAACAACAGCAATGCAGACTGTCCTACTTCCAGTGGGCGTATCAGCCAGGTTAGACTTACAAAGTGTAGAAGTAATTGTATCAATGTTTTAAATGTAAGTAAGCAGCACATATTTCACAGTTTCTGTTCACTAAAATCCAATCTCCCTTGCATTTGTTGAAAACTGTGTATTATTGCCATTTAATTTTCTCACACATTTAAGGAGAATTATACAAAATGCCTTACAGACTGCATGTCTCAGATTAATGCTCAGATAAGAAAAGAATGAACACTAAACAAAGATAATACAGAGCTGCATTTTTGCAAAGAATAATCATAAATGGTTGTGTGCTCACTCGTGCATCATCTGAAATTATCACATGCACAAACAACTCAGAAGTATACAGGTGCCATGTGTCTTGTTAATACAGTGGGTGGCTTTGGATTTGCTTATATGCAAAATGATTTTTATTAATGCTGCAAAGCTGTTTCTGTAGCAAAGATGCATAAGACACCCCTTACTGTGTTGTTTAGCATCATTGGTTTTAGAGTTCAAATCAAGACTTATGTAAAAAGCTTTTATGTGTACTAAGATTTATTTTGTACTGTTGTTCACTTTATATATATATATATATATATATATATATATATATATATATATATATATATATATATATATATATAGGTCTACCTGATTATGCTGAAAGCTGAGAAGAATGACAATGAGATAACCAACACCAGAAGATCGACAACAGAAAAGACTGACAGTTGAGAATCCTGATGCTGAGAACACTGATATGTTAAGGTAAGTGTGCGATAGGGATGGACGTTAGGATCAGGGTGTGGGTAAGGTAAGTGTGTAATAGTGATGGACGTTAGGGTAGGGTGCAGGTGAGGTAAGTGTGTGATAGTGACGGACTTTAAGTTTCAGGGTGGGTTAAGTGAGTTAAGGTTAGGGTGGGGGTAAGGTAAGTGTGCGATAATGACAGACTTAAGGGTTAGGGGCGGATTAAGTGAGTTAGGGTTAGGGTGTGGGTAAGGTAAGTGTGCGATAGTGACGGACCTTAGGGTTAGGGTTTGGCTTAAGGTTAGTGCATATATAGTTGTGTATGTAAGGTTTAGTGTAGGTTTGTAAGGTTTTTGATGTGCTTGTGTTGTGCGTGTGTTTTTCGGGAAAATTATTTGTTTTGTTGATTGTGGGGATTGTGGTTTGTTGGGCATGTGAAGTTTTGTATTTTTGAACTTACGGTTTTGTCGTGTCGGTTATTTCGTTGTTGGTGTTTTGGCGTGTTGTTAGGTAGACCCATATATATATATATATATATATATATATATTCTTTTTTTTTACTTTTTTAATATAGCATTATTTGCACAGTGTGCAGCTTAGCACAAACATATGAAATGTATGAATACAATAAATGTCATGTAATGTACTTCTCTGATAATCAGTACATAAACTTCACCTGTGAATCATGTGTATGTGTGTGTGTATGTGTGTGTGTGTGTGTGTGTGTGTGTGTGTGTGTGTGTGTGTGTGTGTGTGTGTGTGTAGCGCATCTGCTAAACACAGTGGTCCACAGTATATATTATCTGTAAAACAAGGTGCAGGTCCTACATTTATCTTTTAAGGATGAAACCTAAGAAACACTGCTCACATAGATAAAACAAGTTTAGTTTTTTTTTGCTTTTTGCTTAGTGTTGTGCAAACATGGACTACTTGCCCACAACTGAAGAAGACAGAAGACTTGCAGACAGGATATAGACATTTTCAACTTCAAAAAGGGATGTTGTTCCATTTTTTTCCTTTCCTTTGTGCAAACATGCTAAGTGGCATTGTGCAATGGTTAGCAACTTTCCCTAACACTTACAGATCTAGAACTTCTTCAGAGAAGAAGCAGACAGTAGACAATTTAAAAATGGATACATTTTATCAAGTTTTTTAGGCACCATGCAAACATGGTAAGCAGAGTTGTGTGGCGTTTAACACACAGAAGTTATTAATGAATATGAAAATATCCAAGTTTTTTTTAACTATTTCTGTAGCAGCACGTGTAAGTTCAAGGCTGCAATACAGATGATCTTGCAATCTAATACAGCAATTCCAAATATTTTTACTGTTGTTCAATTTTACTTTATATTAAAATTGACATGAAAAAATAGCTAGCAATCCATATCAGATAGGCCTCCCAACATCTTCTCCTAAACATCCATTGAGGATGTAATCTTTAATAAATTGCCCTGCAGCCTTATAAAAGTCAGACTTGTGCTGTAGTGCTTCCATTAAGTACTGAGTTCTGTAGCCTGTGTACTTAGATAGGGGTTTTAATCTCACTGCAGTCAATGTGTGCATACGTGTATGTGTGTGTGTGTGTGTGTGTGTGTGTGTGTGTGTGTGTGTGTGTGTGTGTGTGTGTGTGTGTGTCTGTCTAGTCAGAAGACCATAATTGTGTATCCTGCAGTCATGACTACAATCCCACAGAGTACCAGTATTGCGACAGTTGGACATGCCTACATGCCTACACAGCCATTTCATGCAGGCCTCCCAACATCTTCTCTCAAACATCCAATGATGATGTCATCCACTAAACTGTCCTACAGCTTTATAAAAGTCAGATTTATGCCATGGGCTTGTATTAAGTACTGAGTTCTCTAGTCTGTGTCATAGGTAGGGGTTCTAATCTCACTGCAGTCAACCAATGGTTTTGTGTCTGTTTAACCAGAAGGGCATAATTGTGTATCCTGCAGTCACTGATACAATCCCAGGGAGTGTCAATATTTTGATAGCTGGACACACCTACACATCCATTTCATGCAGGCCTCCCAACATCTTCTCTCAAGCATCCATTAGAAATTATGGTGCTTGCCTTAAGTACTGAGTTTTCTAGTATGTGTCCTTTGTTAGGTAGGGGTTCTAATATCACTGCAGGTAATTGGTGTATATATGTGTGTGTGTGTCTTGTTTATTCAGTTGACATTAGAGAGAGCCTTTCACCCCAGTATGTGGGACACTGCTATTACCATCTACTCCTCACCAGACACTGGTGATGTCATCATTTATAAAGTATTGTCCAACACTCTCCATGTCAGACTTGTGCTGTGGCACTTGCATTAAATAGAGAGGTCTTTAGTCATTGTACTTAGGTAGGTAGGGGTTCTGTTCTCACTGCAGACAGCTGGTGCATGTGTGTGTGTGTGTGTGCACGCACGTGCACACGCGCGCGTGTGTGTGTGTGCATGTGTGCGTGTGTGCGTGTGTGCGTGTGTGCGTGTGTGTGTGTGTGTGTGTGTGTGTGTGTGTGTGTGTGTGTGTGTGTTTGTGTGTGTCTGTGTGTGTGTGTGTGTGTGTGTGTGTGTGTGTGTGTGTGTGTGTGTAAGTTGACATTAGAGAGAGCATTTCACACCAGTATGTGAGGTACTGCTATTACCATTTTCCTCTCAAAAGACTCTGCTGATATCATCAGCTATAGCTGTCTCTCAAGCATGTTCTGTTAATGTCACAGGGTAGGGTAAAATCCCTAGAGCAAGTGACTATTGTGCCATTAGATTTGTGGATCTGCAGAAGTTCCATCAAGGCAGGGTCCAAGCCTATCGGCCAATACGATCCAGAGTACAGTGACAGTGCCTTCAGTCTATGCACGTATGTCATTGCATAGCTTCTAGGTCCTGTATTTTCTTGTTGAGAAACACCTGTGGTCTTTTCAGCTGCTGTAAGTCCCATGTGAGGTACATGCAAAAGAGAACACTGTACACTATTAGTGATCTGAGTGTTGAATACAGTGGTGGTATCCTCAGACCTGGAAGTGATGCCCTGAGTTATGAGGTACCACTGTGGAAACATGGTGGTCAAACTTTAGATTGTTATCTACTTGTGTTCCCAGGTATCTCACCACTGGGTTTGAGCTTGGGGGTGTTGGGTAGTTTCAATACTGTAATGAGCAGGGAATTCTGCTTTGAAAAAGGCAATTATAATGGCACTTTTTGCATATAGTTTTAAACCATGTGGCCTGGGCACCAGTCATTTGTCTGTGTTATTCCCTCCTGTTTTATGTTAACACTGTTGGGGGACTCAATGATTAAACCAAAGTTGCAATCATCAGCAAACCTGGTAAGTCAAAGGCTGTTTAATTTAGCCTGGACGTCTGAGAAATAAATTCCAAACAGTAAAGGGCCCAGCACAAATCCTTGTGGTATGTTACTTGTGATGGCTCTACTGGCAGAGGTTGTGTCATCAACTTTGACAGTATGTGTGAGCCAGTTGGATAACCATCTAGTGATGTAAGGGTAATCCCCAGTTGAGAGAGTTTCTCAATGTGGATACCATCAGACATACCCAACCGGAATAAATAGACAATTTGCTATCTGACTGTCTCACATATCACCCTCCTTGTCGCCACTGTCCATCAGCCAAAGTATACATGCAAACCTTACTCAGTGTCTGTGCTAAGGAGTGCAGCACATCTGTGTGCTCTGTATGGATAATAACACAGAATCATTGGGACATGACAATACCATAGATTGTCTACAGCGTGACTCAGAGCATGGACCTACCAGACATGGTTGGATCCATACGTCAACACAGCCTTCAGATGGAATATGTTCACAGAGAAGGGTGTACATCAACATGTATCCATCAAACTGGTGGGTGGGGACAACACCTGATGTATGCATACATGTATAGACACATCCTGGCTCTCTTCACTTGTGAGGTAGACTAACATGTCATCATGGACCTTTTCTAAATGGACACTGGTAATATCCTGGCTGTGTGTGAAAGATGTGTGATTTGTTCACATCTGTTACATCTGTTTTAGGCCCTCAAAAGGTCAGCAAAGATATGCATGATGATAATATTATCATCCTGCAGAACTTGACCAGGCCAAGGTATTTGACACAAATCCACACTGAGATATTACTGCAACACTGTCACAAGTGGTCATAGACACCTATATCACCAAGTGGGTAGACCACTGCATCATATACATGTGTGAAGTGACCTATATCTAGAGCCCAGCGATCAGGTCTGTACCTCAGGGCTG